>NC_133769.1:300888330-300991120 GCF_003597395.2 Chelonoidis abingdonii | reverse complement strand
CAGCTGAAGCGTTAGGGGGTCTTTTGCCCAAGGACCCCTACTGGAAAGTTGGGTACCAACCGGGATTTGAACCCCGGTCTCTCGTATCAAAGGGCGGTCTCCCGTATCAAAGGGCGGCGCTCTTAACCACTACGCTATCCAGTCGCTATATATATATATATTCATATATATATATATATTCATATATATATATATATTCATATATATATGAATCATATGCAGAGTTTGTCCCTTGAATTCCGTTTTTTATACTATGTGTTAAAAACAGTCCAGCCTTGAAAGGTTTCTATTAAACTAAACAGGATCTTTTTTTCCCCCCAGAATAACTGGACACTGTTATGCTTTGAATTTCACCACATTTACATTAGTAATTTTGAGCCTCCTGTATATGTCTGGAGACTAGAAAAATTCTAAAGGGCATCTGTTTAGAAAAAGGCATATCCTATTGCAGTGTTAGCTGATTATTCTTATTTATTCCTATGCTGAGCAGATGATTTTCTATTAAGTTAATCTTCTTCAATAATTGCTATTTCAGAGAGTAATAAACTTCAGATTCTCATTTAGGTATGGATATGTTTTGTAGTTGTTGATAGGCCACACAGGCTTCTGTTGTTATCAATGTCTAATAAATACAGCTATTTTAATTATTTTATAATTGTATTTAATTATATATCTGAAACATGTTTTGATTAGGCAGCTGCAAAACACATTGAGTATATAGAGGTTAAATATGTTCATCTATATTAACTATGCATAGTGTAGTATCTAATTTTAAATGCAAATTAGTAAGAGATAATTTAAAATATATTTTAATTTTTAGATTGTGTAGTAATAATGATATATTTACCACAAATGGGCTTTTAAAATTAGAATTCCATTATTACCCATTGTACTCATCTATTCTAATACCTTTTGAAATTACAGTTTATATATGGGCTTTCTAAGTCATTTTTTGAGGCAGGATGATTATAATTTTCAAAAATGTTCCATTTGTTACAAGAAAAATTAGCATGCTCCAAATAAAGGGCAGTGGTATTTTAATAAGCAGGATATTCTTTAGCTGTTGATGATAATTAACATCTGGACTATCAGTTATGCATTCATATTGCAGCAGTGTCAGATCTGAGTGGTGATATAGTAACTGGTATGTTTGTTGATGTACTTCTATAAGTTTCCATTTGATTATACTGTAATAAGAAAAATAATAAGATAAAAATCATGGGCCAGACTAGAACCTCAGCTATGACTGAGAGGCACACAGCGCAGCTCAAGTGGGAGTTGTGAAACTGACTTTTATGCTTTCCTGTTCCTGAGTTGTTTGTGTATTAGGCCAAAGCCCTGGAATACTAATAACCAGAAGGTTGACAGTAGTCCCAAGGGACTGATACTGTAGCCAAAAATGTGTAGGATAATGAAGTCTTGGCCATGTCCTTTCCGCTATCAGCCAAATGTGAGGAAAGATCTGCTATGCTTGCTGTACACCACCAGAGGATCTTCCTAGATTGGGAAGATCCTCCTGTGGCAGGTGATGCTGACTTTAGGGACAGATTCCAGTAGCAGTATAATGCTGTCTATATTTTTCACGTTCAGTCCTCTCCAGCCCTAGGGCATTTTTTTACAAATGGCTTTTAAAAACAAAACCAAAAAATCCCTACATTAAAAAAGAAAAAAGAGTTGAAAAATCAAGCATACGAAAGTTAGAAAATGCCTGAATTGTAATCTCTTTGCACATATGCATTATGATAATCTTCCATGCAACAATGTTCTGGGAAGCAAAGCAGTCCTCAGAAATGATCAGAACAATTGTAGGGAAAGTCCTGCTCAGTCTCTACATCCATGAGCTGGAGTATGTTCAGTGGTATACAGAATCCTCAAACGATTTAGCTACCAATCGTTAACAAGTCTCTACTGACCACGTGAAAATAGAAATTTTTCCGAATCTTACAATTTGCCCAAATTTGGATAGATTTTCATGGAAAAGGCAAAAGGCTCTTCTCTGAAACTATAACACCCGCTGCCAAATTTTATATCTTTGCTTCAACATATGAAGGCATTAGTTCTTCTTAATAAAACAGTTGAAAGATTTATTTATTTATTTGCAACTTGGAGAAAACTATATATATATATGGTCCTGTAGCTTGGTGGCTATGATGCCTGATAGGACTTTCCATGTTGTGGGGAGGCAGGTTATTGGCCGGTTCTGTTCCCTTGCAGGGGTCATTCATGATCAGCACTGTCCTTCCTTGTGTTAGCCAGTTTGGGTGGGAGCCTGCTGCTAGCAGCTGGTTCATCTGTGCTGCTAGGCGTTCATGCACTGCTGTTAGTTTCTTTAGCCAGTAGGTGTGGATCATGTCTGGTCCAGGTGCTGTCCAGCTCTTCATGTTCTTGACCCGCTGCTGGATGTCTTCTACTGTGATGGTGACTGGTTTCTGTTCTGGGAGATTGCTGTGCTCTGTTCTCAGGTCCTGCAGCCACTTTGCACTGGTGTTATGAGTCTTCTCTTTCTCCCATATGTTCTTCCAGTACTGTTCAGTTTCTGCTGCTGGTGGCTCTGCTGTTATTGTGTTGTTGCACTGCAGTTGGGAGTACACCTTGGATGGTTCCTTGGAGAACAGGGCATTTACTTTTTTGGCCTCTGCTTCTCTAGTGTATCTCCTTAGCCTGGTAGCCAGTGCTGTGAGCCTTTGTTTAGCAGTCTCTAGGGCTTCAGATGGAGTCAGGCCCTTGTATTTTTTCAGTAGCCGAGTCTTATCCTTAATCTCTACACCCTTCTGTAGTTCCACCAGCTGACTAACTTCTCTCCGAGTCGCCTTGATCTTATCCTCCAACCTCATTTTCCAGGGTGGGTACATACTGTTGTTCTTCTTGATCGTGTAGCCAAGCATCTCCAGGATTACAGAGGCTGTAGCGTATACCAGTTCATTGGTTTGAGTTATGGTGGTAGTAGGGATTGTCATGAGGGCTCTATTGGCATCTTCTAACATACTATCTGATGGTACTTCTCCACTGAGCCTTCGTAATCGGTCTCGAGGATTGACTGTAGCTAGTTTCTCCATGATCTTATGCCTCATATCAGCTGCTGTGCTCTGCAATGGAGGGGCTGGCAGCAAAGTTTCAGCTTTAGGTGTGGGCTGCACATCCACTTGTTCTTCCAAGTTTTCTTGAGTCTGGGATGTAATGTGGAGTTGGTCTATCTCAAGCTGTGAGAGCAGCTTCCTCTTTTACTATGTTGAAGCATTGGGTAACTAGCTGTTTCTCAGTAAGTGTGGATGTAGGTCTTTTGTCCATCCACAGTCCCCTCATACATCCCCTCTCATTCAGTCTACTGTTGTAGTAGCATTGCATCAATTCCAGGTTCTCTTGTCTCATCCATGAATGGTTTGTTCCAGTAGCCCACTTATCATCAGATTGTCTTGGTTCCTCAACATCTGGCACAGACTTTGTTAATCCAGGCGACATCCGAGCCAGCATGACTCTCCTAGTCCATGTCACTTTCATATTTGAGGTAGGCAGGTGAAGCGTTAGGGGGTCTTTTGCCCAAGAACCCCTACTGGAAAGTTGGGTACCAACTGGGATTTGAACCCCGGTTTCGCATATCAAAGGGTAGCACTTTTAACCACTATGCTATCCAGTCATTAATATTTATGCTGAATTAGAGAGTTGACAGATATTTGACAAATGTGCAGCCTGCTCTGAATATCAGAATGTTTGGGATAAGCCTTTTTGTACAAAACAATTAAAAAAGAGATAGATAATGTTACAGTATTCTTGATAATTTGGATAGACACTAACTGACAT
This sequence comes from Chelonoidis abingdonii, assembly GCF_003597395.2. Taxonomy (NCBI): domain Eukaryota; kingdom Metazoa; phylum Chordata; order Testudines; family Testudinidae; genus Chelonoidis; species Chelonoidis abingdonii. The sequence continues at coordinate 300,987,322 of NC_133769.1, read as the reverse complement.
TGTGGATCTCTGAGATAATACTCTGGTCGACAAATGACCTAGAGTGAAGTTTTCTCTACCAAAGGAGCAAATGTACTGGAGTCTTTACTTAATTCTTACTTGGTCCTTCTTCCAAAAACAAAAACAAACAAACAAACAAACAAAACTCTTCTGTTGAAGTCAGTTGCATATAAGTCCGTTAAGTCCCATATAGAAGTGAAATGAGCATTTTCCAGACCTTACTCACTCAAACTTGCAACTGACTTCAACAGGAGTTTTATTTTACTTTATTTTATTTTTGAAGAAGGACCAAGAAAGAATTAAATCGAGTCCAATACATCTGACCTCTTTGAGCTGGATCCTGCAAAGTGCTAAGAATCTCAGCTCTAATCCAGCAATGCACTTTCCTATGTGCTCAGAGTTAACCACGTGTTTTGATGGAATGGCGCCACAATGATCAGCACCTGGAGAGACTGTGTCCTTTGTGCTTCGCTAAATTATTTAGATGTGATTTCACAAAAACTGTTACCAGATAGATCTTGATGTTATGGTATCTTAAACCAAAAGACCATAAATTATGATGCACATTTTTAGCAGCAAGTGTAGTATGTTAGTGGTAATAAAAAGCAATGGTCCTTCATCAACTTTTTATTTTTAAGTTCTTACACTGATGTGCAATGTCTTGTTACATTATTTTGAATAGGTCTTTGGGAAAATATTCTCATAGCTGGTAAAAAAAAATGACACTTGAGGGTCTATGAAACATCTTATTTCTTAAGTATTTTGTATAATTGAGAATTGCCTTGGGTTAATGTAAATAGTGGGGGGGAAATTGTGGAAATCTGCTTTTTTAAAAAAAGGGAAATTTTGTTATAGTGTTAGGTACAAATTTGATAACCCTGGGGAGAGACAGTTTCTTATATACAGGTGCGGAAGAGACACAGTACGCACAGTTTAAGAGTAAGCTCCCACACAGGCTTATCCCTGACCTGAAGCAACTACATCTAAGGGTGTGAGAGTAGTTACATCTCCTTATCCATTTGGTCTTTGGTCTGTGCTGAGGCAGCAAAAATAAAAAGTAATAGCAATATTTTTTTTAAGTACATCAGAAGCAGGAAGCCTGCTAAGCAACTAGTGGGGCCACTGGACAATCAAGGTGCTGAAGGAGCACTCAAGGATGATAAGACCATTGCAGAAAAAATAAATTAATTCTTTGCATCAGTCTTCATGGCTGAGGATGTGAGGGAGATTCCCAAACCTGAGCCATTCTTTTTATGTGACAGATTTGAGGAACTGTCCCAGATTGAGCATGATTAGAGAAGGTTTGGGAAAAATTGATAAATTAAACAACAATAAGTCAATAGGACCAGATGATATTCACCCAAGAGTTCTGAAGGAACTCATGTGAAATTGCAGAACTACTAACTGTAGTTTGTAACCCATCATTTAAATCAGCTTCTGTACCAGGTGACTGGAGGATAGCTAATGCGATGCACATTTTTACAAAGGGCTCCAAAGGTGATCCCGGCAATTTCAGGCCTGTAAGCCTGACTTTGATACCGGGCAAACTGATTGAAACTATAATAAAGAACAATATTGTCAGACATATAGATGAACATAATTTGTTGAGGAAGAGTCAATGTGATTTTAGTAAAGTGAAATCATACCTTACCAATCTACCAGAATTCTTTGAGGGGGTCAACAAGCATGTGGAACAAGGGGTTCTAGTGGATATAGTGTAAGATTTTGAGAAAACCTTTGACAAGGTTCCTCACCAAAGGCTCTTACGCAAAGTATGCTGACATGGGATAAGAGGAAAGGTGCACTAATGGATTGATAACTGGTTTCTCAAACTGGGGTTGTCCATTGTGTAATGAAAGCCCCTGGTGGGCCAGGTCGGTTTGTTTACCTTCCCCATCCACAGGTCTGGCCGATCGTGGATCCCACTGGCTGCGGTTCACTGCTCCAGGCCAATGGGAACTGCTGGAAGCAGCAGCCAGTAAGTCCTTCAGCCCGCGCCACGTCTAGCAGCTCCCATTGGCTCAGAGCAGTGATCCGTGGCCAGTGGGAGCTGGTGTCCCTGGCCTCTGTTTGCCAGAAGCTGGGAATGAGCGACAGGCGATGAATCACTTAATGATTACCTGTTCTTTTCATTCCCTTTGGGGCACCTGGCACCTGGCACTGTCGGAAGACAGGATACTGGGCTCGATGGACCTTTGATCTGACCTAGTAGGACCGTTCTTTTTCTCTAATGAAAGGGGCTTGGATATATCAGTGGAGACCTCAGAAGCTTACAAGCTTTGCCATTGAGTTCAATGGGAGAAGGAACTAGTCTATGAACTAATTAACATATGTTGGTTGCCAGAAAAAAGAAACCCGTATTTGCCAATAATTGTATTCTGATGTGAATAGATATGTCAAGGACTGAGGGATATCCCATAAGATCTTTTCCATACAGTTAGAAAAATTAAAGGTCTATCTTCATGTCCTACTTTTTTTTCCTAGTGGACAGACATGAAATCCTTGTCATGTTTCTCTAGAACAGGGATCGGCAACCTTTGGCACAGGACGATTTGTTTATCTGCTGAGTCCACAGGTTCAGCTGATTACGGCGGGAAGTGGCGGCCAGCACATCCCTCAGCCTGTGCTGCTTCCCGCAGCCCCCATTGGCCTGGAGCGGTGAACCATGGCCAGTGGGAGCCACGATCAGCCAAACCTGAGGTATGCCACATGCCTAAGGTTGCCTATCCCTGCTCTAGAAGTATCATCTTGGATTCCTTTAATAGAAACCTTAACTTTTATTAAACACAGAAATAACAGTGCAAGTGAGAGTTCAGAACAGCTAGCTTAGAAGCCAACAAAACAGCTATGTTGCACTCCAGTGGTCTGTTACTCTACAGGTCCAGGCTCCAGACTAAACACAGATATAGGATAGAATATTAGTTGCAAAAATGTACAATCTTGTGTCTTTGCCTGGACACTACCAACCAATAGGTATAAAGCTGCTCACATGGACTTCAGTTTAGGCAATGTGCATGCTGTGACATGTTCAGTCATAGAAACCTCCTTGTGACTTTTACCTGATGTGTTTGAATTCCTCTGAGCTCATTTCCCCTGTCAGCTTGGGACTCCAGAACCCTGACTTGCTGAGCCAGACATGCTAGTCTGCTGCAACGCAGAGCCAGATCTGGTCCATTCCCCCAAAGCTGCAGACTTTAACCAAAAACTGCTCAGCAGGTCACCTATGTCCAGCACCCAGACACCCAGTTCCCAATGGGATCCAAACCCCAAATAAATCCATTTTACTCTGTATAAAGCTTATGCAGGGTAAACACATCAATTGTCTGCTCTCTATAACACTGATAGAGAGATATGCACAGCTGTTTGCTCCTCCAGATATTAATCACTTACTTGGGTTAATTAATAAACAAAAGTACGAAAAGTAGGATTTAAGTGGTTTCAAATAATAACAGACAGAACAAAGTCAGTCACCAAGCAAAATAAAGCAAAAACATGCAAGTCTAAACCTAATATATTAAGAAACTGTTGATAGGTAAAATCTCACCATCAGGGATGTTCCAATAAGCTTATTTTACAGACTAGACTCCTTCCTAGTCTCGGCCCACTCATTTCCCCTGGGGAATGCTGGCCAATCAGCTGGCCAATGGGTGTCAAAAGTTCCAAGGGAAGGAGAAGCTATCTTACATTGGCTGCTGGGACTGTCTCCCTTCACCTCTAGCCCTATTAAGTTTCCCCACCCATTAAGGCAGGTGAATAGCATTTTTTTACATTTCATTTTTAGAAACTTGCACTAATTTATTTACTCATTTCCATCCTGACCTCATTCAATAATTCCTGTATTCCCAGTTCCTTCTCTGACATTTTCAAACCTTATACTAATTAACAGTTACAGTAATTTCTTCACTAATATCCATACGGAACCTCGTCATTACTTCCTGTATTACTGGTTCCTTTTATGACATTTCGAGGCAGCAAGCAGTGACTCTTGCTTATATAAAAAGTGTTTGCTTTAAAAATTATTAAAAATTCTCAGTTGTGTTTATATATTTACATGATTTATTTATACTAAAGTATTATAATATAAAAATCGATTATTTGAGGGACACCAGGTACTATCTTGTAATGGGGCAAGAATCACCACTGCAGTGCTTCCTGCTGGCTGTTGTGGGAATTAGCTGTTGTTTCGCCAGAGTGCCTTTATCTAGCGGTGTCTTTCCCATCATCTCTCTCATCTCCACCTCTAGGACCTATGTTGCTCCCCAGATTGTGGTATTATCTTCTGTACACAGCCGAAGGTCCCACTAGGTTCTCTCCCCATTCCAGGGGACTCAACAGTCCTCAGTACAGCCACTTGCATCAGTGGCAAACTGCAGTCCATGCACCGGCCACTCCCCTTGGTGGCAAGTGGGGAGGGGCATGAGGGGTGCCCAGGCCCACCCACTACTCTGGGTCCCAGCCCAGGGACCCTATAGCCAGCACTCACATACTACCCTCCTCCTACTCTGCTGTCTCCTTCCCTGGGCCACTTCCCCACAGCCCTAGCACTTTCTCTGCCCTTTTATCAGGGCCTCAGTCTGGAAGCCAACAGGCTGGAACTCCTGCTTGCTTTTCTGACCCTGCCCAGCATGCTCTGGTCATGATGTTATCTCTCTCAACGCTCCTACAGGGCAGCCAGTACTCCTCCCTTCGCTTTCAAGGCGAGACTACCTCTTTTCTGCTTAGCTGCCTGGTCCTGATTGGCTGCTCCACTAAACCGTATTGACTGGCTCAATAAGCCCTCTTTTAATTAGCTGGATTTTGCACAGCCTCCCCCAGACTGCTTTAACCCTTCTTCCGCCTGTGTGGGGCATCTTCCCCCCATACACCCTCCCCCTTAAGACCATACACCTGTGTGTGTATGTGTGTGTGTGTGTGTGTATCTTCCCTCACAGCTCAGCCCATGGGTGTCTCTCTCCTGCTGCAGGCTCTTCACTAAGAGGAGCAACCTTCTTCCATCCTCTAGGGTCTGGGTTCCCACCATAGCCTGGCCTTCTCCTAAGTGGGTTCCCTAATTGCTCTACCTTCTCCCTACCTCCCACTAATGGGTGTGAGAGATAGCTTTCCACCCAGACCTCAGTCATCACTGCCCCTTTGCTCTGATTAGTCTCCAACCAAGCCTGTTTCTCAGACATCCACACCTTTCTCCTCTGGGGGCAATGTCTCTTACTCCCATAATACCAGAACTAGGGGTCACCAAATGAAATTAATAGGCAGCAGATTTAAAACAAATAAAAGGAAGTTCTTCTTCATGCAGCGCACAGACAACTTGTGGAACTCCTTACCTGAGGAGGTTGTGAAGACTAGGATTATAACAGCATTTAAAAGAGAACTGGATAAATTCATGATGGTTAAGTCCATAAAAGGTTATTAGCCAGGATGGGTAAGGAATGGTGTCCCTAGCCTCTGTTTGTCAGAGGGTGGAGGTGGATGGCAGAAGAGAGATCACTTGATCATTGCCTGTTAGGTTCACTCCCTCTGGGGCACCTGGCATTGGCCACTGTCAGTAGATGGTCTGACCCGGTACGGCCATTCTTATGTTATTATGTGACCCTCTTTATGGCACTGGAAGCACTCTGTTCCCCATCCTGGTAGGGGTATTCTCTCCTTCACTGTCCCTTTTTCCAGTAGGGGCACTCCCTCTTAAAGCGGCTCCTCTGCCTACAGGCATAACATTGCCCTCCTTGGGCTTCTGGCCTCCTGCACTTGGGGCCTTGCTTCTCTGTTAGCTCTCTATAGCATCTATGGACTCTCTGTCACCACAGCTTAAGCACATACATCTACTGCTCTGCTAGCCAGGCCTCACAGTCTCTCAAGTAGTCCAACTCCATTTCTTCACCTCTATTGTCTGTCAGTCTCTCAAGCAGGCAATAGTCCCCACAGTCTCCTAGCTTCCCCTTGTATCAGGGTGATTGCATGCTCGCATTCTCCATCACATGTAATGGGGCTGGACACACCACCATGGCACCCCCTGCTATCTGTCCTGGGAATTAGCTCTCATTTCACCAGAGTGCGCTCGTCTAGTGGTGTATTGCAAGTCATCACTCTCATCTCCACCTCTAGAACCCATGTTGCTCTCCAGACCGCAGCATCCTCTTATGGACACAGCCCTCCAGCTGTGTCTCACTCGGTTCTCTGCTCTCTTCCAGGGAACCCAACAGTCCTCAGTCCAGCCATTTGCCTCGGTGGCAAACTTCAGTCTCCAGTCTAGCCACTCACCTCAGTAGCAAACTACAGTCCATGTGCTGGCCACTCCCCTCGGTAGCAAGTGGGGAAGAGGGCAAAAGGGGATGGGGGATTCAGGCCCACCTGTTTATTTGGTCCTAGCCCAGGGACTCTATAGCCAGCAGCCACATACTGTCCCTCCTCCTACTCTGCCATCTGTTTCCCTGGGTCACTTCCCTGCAGCCCTAGCACCTTCTCTGCCCTTGTATCAGGGCCTCAATCCCGCAGCTGTCAGGCAGGTGCTCCCTCTTGCTCCCCTGACCCTGCCCAGCACTAATCTATCCATTGTGCTATCTCTCTCAACCCTCCCACAGGGTAACCAGTCCTCCTCCGTTGGCTTCCAAGGAGAGGCTGCCTCTGTTCTGCTCAGCAGCCCTTCTTATATGGGCCAGCGTGGCCCTGACTGGCCGCTCCACTAAGTCTTCTCCCTATTGGCTGGCTCAATAAGCCTTCTTCTGAAAGGCTGCTTTAACCCTTCTTCTGCCTGTGTGAAGCAGCCGCCCCACCTAGGGTGACCAGATGTCCCGATTTTATAAGGATAGTCCTTGTATTTGGGGCTTTTTCTTATATAGGCTTCTATTACCCCCCACCCCCATCCCGATTTTTCACACTTGCTATCTGGTCACCCTAGTCCCACCACGCATGTGCAAGCAATATGATTCACTTTCTGTCAAAATAGCCTCCAATGTAGTGCCTGATCCTGCCATTATTGGTAACTTGAGTAACTCTTACTGAAGTCAATGGGATTATGCGTGTGACAAAGGATTACAGATGTGAGGAATGCTACGTAGAATGAGTTCTATTGAACAGAGCCAGGGCCAATTTTTTTTCAAAAATAAGAAAAAAAATAGGTTCTTAAATCCATAATTAGTCCCTTGCCTGAATTTCACAATTAATGAGCACCAACCAGTTCTCACTGACCTCAAATAAATGTGATGGCATACCTTAACTGTTGATCAGTTGGGTAAAATTTTCATAAGTGTCTAACTGACCTAGGACACTGTGTCTAACGGAATGACTATCCTGAAAATTGTGCTCATTGTCTTCAGTTGGGAGCTGCTGGGTGTTTAGCATTTTTTTTAAATCCAGATGGTTCTTAATATGGAGTAAAGAGCTTGACTTTAAACTCTTATTTGAAGAAATCTTGTCCCCTTTTCATAATTTATTTACACTATTCCTAAAGAATGAGAGTATATAAACTTTAAAATGTATACATTAGAGGTTATTTATTAATATTTTATGAGACGGTTTTGTGGGAGACTTCAAATAGACTATTGCAAGACATGCCTCAACAATTTAGAATACGTATGTCAAAGTACCGTATCAAAGAATCTGGTCGAAAATGTTAACCAATGCTAAATCGGGATTTTCAAAGTCAGATCAAATGCAAACTCCTTCAAGAATTCCTGCTGCCAGGTGCTCAGTAAATATCTGCTTGACATATCATCTTATCATAAAGTGATCTGTTTATTAGCAATGTAGGTTTCAGCAGCATTAAATCACTTACCTAATTTTGAGAGTGGATAGCAATGGTCTATATTGGGTAATAACATATGCAATGCTAGTTCTTAACATTAACTTAAATTTGCTCAAGATCTATGTAATAAGAAATGAACACAAGTTAATTTTAATAATAGCATATAGTTTAGGACATCACTAACTAATGCCCACTTGATTTTTAGGAAGTAGAAATAAAAGACAGCTAATCGTCTATATACCCATATACAATGTATAGGACAGATGATATTTTACAAGAATGTATCAGAAACTGGATTAGTTTCCTCTCCCACTGGATGTCACTGTTGATCTATATTAATGAAACTTCAAACACTTTTATCTGGTAGTAAATAAAATATTTGCAAAAGACAGAAATGAGTAAGCTGAATTGTTTAACATTTTTTATCTTTGCACTGAAATTAAATTTTATTTTGAAAATTACCACAAAGCTGTTTGCAAAAGCCACTCAGTTTCCTGAAATTTTAGATATTGTTGTGAATGATTTAATTAATAGCATTAATTATGGTGATATTATAAATTTTATTCAGACTTAATGCTCTTTTATATGGTAAAGCCCTCTATAAAAATGAATTTTAATCCATTTATTTTTGTGGGAGTAGCAAAAAGCCCTCATACATTCAAGGCTGTTATATATACCAACACATAGCTCCATTAAGAAATAGCAGTGTGGCATCTCTGATTATATTCTGTAATCTCCGTTGATATATAAAGGAGAATTGTTGTGTCATCTCAAGAGAGAATATTAGAGGGCTGAACTCACTTACAGAACATATACTATAGTATAGTGCTTACTGAATACAGCTAGATCCAAATTTTATAATATGTGTTTGCAGAACAGTACAGTGTGTGCTATGTGTTGGAAAAAAGTCACCTTAAAATTATGTGCCAGGTGATAGATCAGAGCACTAGTTGGATGATGATGTAGTTCAATGGTGGCTAGAGAGAAGTTAAACAGCAGAAACAGTTCACAGCAGGCCCAGATTTTAACATAAAAATAGCCAGTATGAGATTTGGGGTTTATTGCAGGATTTCTTGTTTAACTAAATAACAAAAAACTTGGCAAAAGATAGTTCCTGCCGCATAGCTTTACATCAGTATTTGACAAAATAAACAGGCAGAGTCAAAACTCCCTTTGTTTTCTATTTAGAGCTGGTTAGAACATTTTCACTGAAATGAAAAGTCATCAGAGTCAAAATCTGTAGTGAATAAATGTTGGGGCACATAAGGTTTCTGTTGGGAAGGGTGGGTCTCACACACACACACACTTATAGCCTTGTGTTTAGGCCACCAGCCTGGAGTGTAGGAGACTGAGTTTCAAGTTCCTGGTCTGCCTGATTCTCAATAATCAGGGATGAAAAATGCACTTACATACATCCTTCCCTGAATCAAAAATCTTGGAGTTTGATCCCAAAATGAACATTTTGACAGAATTCTGTTTTCCCAAAATATACTCAAAAGGTTTTATTTTCATTCCAATTTGAAATGAAAATAAATTCTGAAACTTCAAAAGTTGCCACAAAATGGAATTGTCATCCCCTGCTAGTTCTGTTTCTGATCAGCAAAACTCATATCTTTGTCTGTCTCTGATGCACATAACCTAACTCCTCTTTAAGGTGCTGTAACTCAATAGATTGAACTGTGGTTAATTAGCTGCCAACTAGGAGCCACCTTCTTCCTAAAAGAAACCATACCCAGGCCACTATCAGGCTTGGCGCAAGGGACAATAGTTCACAGTCAGGATGCCACCAAGTTTATTGAACACAAGACAAGTGGCAGGTTTGAGTCAAAGATGGAGATGGAGTTGCATTTGGGAATATTCTTCTTCTCTGCTCTATACTACTGCAGCTGCTTGCTAGAGTTAAGGGCTTCTGGGATTTGTAGTGTGAGAGGACCAGTCTCCTATCCAATTAGGGTTCTGGCATCCTGAATTGGACTAGCTTGAACAGAACCCTTTATAAGAAGGCAAAGGGAAATTGGGGGCTGCTCGAGTGGAGGAGGGAAGGAGTGGTGGAAATATTGCAAGAACAAATGTTGTCTCTGCCATTTTGGTTTGTATGCCAGATCTAAATTCCAATCTAGACTTCTTTCATGGTTCTCATAAAAACAGAGATGCTGAACTGTAGATTTAATAGCATCCAGAACTGAATCAGACACCTGGCTGCCTTCTTCCCCCTCCTTGGTGCAATGCATTCCAGCTACCTAGCAGGGGTCCTGATGTAAACACCAGAGAGTCACTACTGTCCTGGTGTCTCCTGCCCTCAGATCCTGCCAGTGCAACCCTAAGGCAACACACTCTAGTTGCCTAACAGGGGTTCTGTTGGCAAGCACACCGAAGCCACTGGTGTCCTGGAGTTCCATTCACCCAGATCCTCCCACTGCTGGAGCCTGGTTTCCTTCTCCTTCACCCTGGAGCACTGCACTCGAGTTGCCCAGAATTTTTCAAACTCTGCTTTCCCTCCCATAAACTTTTCCATCTGCCAAACACCCGTGGCTCTCACCATTCCCATCTTTGGCATCATCCCTTCCCTCTGGCTACACTTCCCCATTCTTGTTATCCTAACTCCTCTACAGTTGCCACCAGCTCTACCTGCTCCTCTTCCTCTCTCTATCCCAATCTCTCCCCTCCTCCTACCAGTACAAATCCAGGTCCTACATTCACGCCTGTCTGTCTTGTCCAGGCTCTCAATATCTTGTGTCTCAATTACTGCAACATCCTTTTCTTTGGCCTTGAAAAATACAGTCTTGTAGAATGCTGCTGCAAAAATCATCTTCCTAGCCTATCGCTTTGACCATGTGTGAGGAGTGACACTGACTTTTAAAAGGGAGCAGGCCCAGTTCACCTGTGACTGGTCAGCTGACCCCAGCTGAGCTTTAAAAGAAGGCACTTGATTTTAAGGGGAGAGAGACACAGTGAGGGTAAGCGTGGGTGAGCAGATGGAGAGCCAGTCAACAAAGGGCAGAGAAAGTAGGCCTGGGTCACTAACTTCCAGCTCCCTGGGAATAGGGAACCTAGGGAACTAGGACTGCCTGAGTCCCTGGGAAGGGAGCCAGGGAACCAGGAGCAGCTGGACTGCCACAGTCTCCTGGGAGACAAGGAACTTGAGAACTAAAGAGCTAAAAAACTCTGGGAGCTATTGCCCAGGGAGAGATGAGGAACATGTTTTTGTGTTTTGACCTTAGTATGGACAATATCACTGCAAAAAACAGACCATGGGCAGAGCAGTGAGTCTCTTGTGAGCTGGGGAGAGTCTTTACCTTGTTATATCATGTCATCCTTCTCTTTGCATCCCTCCACTGGCTCACCCCTCTCTGTTGCTTCAAATAAAAGCTGCTAGCTTTTACTTTCAAGGCTCTTCACACCCTATCCTCACCGTACCTATCATTTCCTGTTCAATACTGGGATGTGAATTCCTACCTCTGATTTGTCCATAATGCTAGCCTCCATCACCCTCTTGTTAATTTTTTAAACAAACACCTTTGTGCTTTCTCCCATGCTGCTCCTCACACTTGGGAGGAGCTCCTTGTACACATTCTCAATCTCATTATCCACCTTCAAATCTCAGCCTTCAAACTCCTTTTCTCTGATGTCTACAAAAATCTTGAGAATAGTTAGAGCTGCTGGTGTGCTGAGACCATTGTCTGTCATGGTGACCAGTACTGTCTTATACTTTCCTTATACTCACCCAGATGTTTGAACCCATCTGTTGTCTCTCATGTTATACTTAGAATGTAAGCTGTTTGGGGCAGGAACTGTCTTTTGTTCTGTGTTTGTACAGTCCCTAGCATAATGGGCTTCTAGTCCATGACTAGGGCTCCTACATACTATGGCAATAATTATTGATAATAATAAATGAGGGCATAGCCAGTTATATTTGTTCAATGAGCAGTTTTCCTTTAACTTCCACCCTTATTTTAATGATGCATGTATACGTATCTGCAGACTAAGTTGAGATTGAAGGCTTCAGTTCCACAGGGCACTGAGGGAACGTGAAAGCCATCACCATACTGAAAGTAATAGGCACGTTTTTCAGGGAGTATATGCTGAACAGAATGGATCCGTCCAAGCTTAGTTTCCTCAACAAATCAGGAAGTGTGGTTTGTGTTTTTTTCATTGTTCAGTTCTTCAAAGACTTTTAGGAATGATAAGGCTCCAATCGTGCAAGGAACTCTATGTAAGTAAACTCTTTTGCGGACGAAAAGCTCCACTGACTTCAATGGGACTCTGTGCATGTACAAGGATCCTTCCATGGAGAGCTCATTATATCACTGACCAATAGTAGATAGGGACTTTATAAACCTCTGGCCTATTGCAGTAATTTGACTAATTTTTTCATTAACTCTTAGTTTCACATAAATCCTCACTTTCTTCAACAATTAGTTAAATTAAGAATAATTGGAAGCTACCTCTTGATCAAAATCGAGCTAACAAAAGCTAAGTATGATGCTTCACAAACTGCTGTTAATGTATATTAATTGTTACTTTATAATCCCATAGGAAAATATTTTTTTCCTGCTTACACTATTAGCCCTAACAATCTTACTTTATTAATTTGGTAGTTTCCTTCCACTTAAAACATGTATCTGTATTCATATTATTCATTCCATTAAGCCTTTTGTAAATCTCAACTTTATCTCCCCCGATCCTTCTTTACACCGTGGAAATGAATCATGTTCTTTCGGCATGCAGAACAGTTCATTAATTGACAGGCTGACATCATCTTTTTAATCTTTTATTTTTGGACCTCTACCTTTGTTTCTGTCCTTCAAGAATTTAAATCTCCCCAAATTATTTTGAAAGCTCTGATAAGAAGATAAATTACACAGTAAAAGACACATCCAGAGTTCAGGGATGTGAACGGGAATTTTGCAACTGACTTCAGTTGCAGCAAAAATGAGATTTATCTTCTTTGGAGATAAATTTCTACTCGACTATGTGCACTGTGCTGTCACATGTATACGAATTATTGTTAAATATGCATATATTGAAGTTTACATTGATTGCCCTTAAAGCTTGCTATTCTTGCCATGGACTAGGTTACTTCATGTTATTTACTATAGGGAAAAGGGAAAATCCTGAGGCAATTTTATTTCAGTATCTAAGGGCTGGCTGACACTGAGAAGTTGTCTCAGCTTGACTAAAAGTGTGATGCTGAACCAATTTAGTTAAACTGGTGTAACTTTGTGTGTGGAAGCTGCCTCAATTTAAAGCTGCTTTATATCAGTTTAGCTTGTCCCTGTCAAATAACAGCTTAAAAAGATTTATGTTAAATATCAGAGGCAAGCTAAACTGATATAGGCCAACTATAAATCAATGGAATACGGTCCACACACTAAGTTGCATAGGTGAAACATTACCATTTTAGCTAAATTGGAGCAATATTGTGTGTAGATCAAACTAAAGGTAATACACAAGTTATGAGTAATCCCCATACACCCCGTGTTTGTTTATAATAATGTGGACAATGTGGATCCACCAAGCTTAGTTCCTTCAAAAAATCAGGAAGTGTGGGTTTTGTTTCTTTTTGTTTAGTTCTGGAAAGACCATTAGAGATAATAATACGTTTTCTGACACTGAAGAAAAATCAGTTTTGTGAGGGAGAGCTCTGACACAGACACAAATAGGAACTGCAAACCAGAAAAATGGCTGTCCAGAGATAATTCTTTTTCTGTAAATAGCCTGTTATTTCAAGTCTGTATTTCCGAAAATCCGTCCCCTGGCAAAATTCCCATTCACTTTAAATGGAGCAAGATCAAGCCCAAGTGAGCTGTACTTATATTTTTTCTCCAAGAAGAATTTTCTGGGGGGAACATTTACATCAGTGTTATAGTTTGATAAACTAAACATATCTTTATAGCAGTAAAATGTACCTCTTTGGTGATAACTCAAGTTTCATGGTAAACACAAAGAGAAGTTAAATAAAAACATGAAGTAGCCTTTCTGGAAGATTGCAACCTAAAGTGATTTTATTTCTTAGAATTCAGAACAATTACACACAGGCACACAAAAACAGCAAAAGAGGAAACATCCTAGTGCAGAGGGGAATACTTCAGAATACCATGCTTTAAACTGACTTTTTATGTAACTGACTCTGATCACATGCTTTCCTCATATGGACTCCCGCTAGCCCTGTAGCCTGACCCAGGAACTCTCCCCCAAGACATACACATACTCTTTAAGTGATAGATTGCAATTCCAACACATTCCTCAATACATGATAACAATTCTTCATATATCTCCATCTTTGGATAACATCTAGAATGAGAAAGATGGAAGGATTCTGAAGATTTCAATGCAATTATTTTAAGACCAAATCTTGCAAACACATATATCCTTAACTTTTAAGCGCTTGAACAGTCCCATTTGCTACAAAGAGACTGCTTGTGTCATTAAAGTTAAACACATTTGTTTTTGCAGAGTTGGGGGCCTTCATTTATTTATTTATTTTCACCCATGCTTTAGCAGTATTCTCCTGTTGCTATATATGTCTCCTTTTCATTCCCAAAAGTGAAATATACAGGAATGACAGAAAAGTTCAGGTCTGGGCATAGCCATAAGGAGAAGTGGCAATTTGAAGATACTAGATTAATAATTGGAGATATATCTATCTCCTAGAACTGGAAGGGACCTTGAAAGGTCATCAAGTCCAGCCCCCTGCCTTCATTAGCAGGACCAAGCACTGATTTTTGCCCCAGCTCCCTAAGTGGTCCCCTCAAGGATTGAATTCACAAACCTGGGTTTAGCAGAACAATGCTCAAACCACTGAGCTAGCTCTCCCAGGAATCAGGAGAATACTGCTAAAATATGGGTGAAAATAAATAAATACATTAAGGCCCCCAACCCTACAAAAACTAATGTGTTTACTTTAATGACACAAGCAGTCTCATTGTAGCAAATGGGACTGTTCCAGCGCTTAAAACTTAAGGATATATATGTTTGCAAGTTTTGATCTTAAAATAATTGCATAGATCCTTTGAGGCACATCATCACCATTAGCCTTAATATGCCTAGATGGTGAATGGCTCCCTATAAACATGGTAATTAAATATTCAATAGGTATACTTCCAATGGGGCTGGTCCTTCACAGTGCTAAGCATTCCCAATCCTCTTTGACATTAGTGGAAGTTAACAGCACTCAGTAACTTCTGAGACTGAGCCCTAAATCAAGTGAATATTAAACTATTAATATATCAAACTTAGTGCCTCTGATTGAAAAGTTACACCACGTGAAACACATCATCGGATTGGTGCATTAGTATAGCACCAATAGAAAGAACATTTTAAAGTCATTTGTCATATCTTGTAAAGAGCATGCATTGTTATGTGGAATGTTTTATATATCAGGCTGTCCTGTATAATATACATAGGCAAATAATAATATGTATATGCTAATAAATTGCAGAATTGCTGAGAAAATCCCAACTGTTCACCTGCCTTCTAGGCCATCAATCACTTCTCTTCATTTTTAAACCATGCATTTAAACAGCATTTTCTTTATATTCCACTTTATTCGTGTTCTGTATTGTGACAGCCCAAATATTTTTGTTTTCCCTATCCCTCAGTTATGTTAAGTCAGCCAGAACTGGAGGTTGCACTAAATAAGTAATACTGTAAATTTGAAACTGTGCAACAAATCCAGAGATTATTGTTTTCTGCATTAATAAAAAACGAGACAAATGGAAATGGAGTACACACAAAATGGCTTAAAGTTCACACAAGTGTAGGATGGAAAAGATGTGTGGTTTGTTTGTTTGTTTGTTTGTTTGAAAACAAAAATAAAACACAAACAAAATGTAATGGGAATTGAAAATACAAGGAAACATAAAAATGATCCACAGTTTATATAAATTAATCACATTACATACATTATTATTTAATTTAGGGCTGTCAATTAATCACAGTTAACCCATGTGATTAACTCAAGAAATTAATCATGATTTTAAATAATTAGTCATAATTAATCACAATTTAATTGCATAGTTTACAATAGAATACCAACTGAAATTTATTAAATATTTTGTATGTTTTTCTACATTGTCATATATATTGTATTCTGTGTTGTAATTGAAATCAAAGTGTGTATTATTTTTATTAAAAATATTTTCACTGTAAAAATTATAAATAAAAGAAATAAATTTTTTCAATTCACTTCATACAAGAACTTCAGTGCAATCTTTTTGTAGTGTAAGTATAACTTAGAAATGTAAATTTTTTTTGTTGCATAACTGCATTCAAAAACAGAACTATGTAGAACTTGACAGCCTACAAGTCCACTCAGTCCTACTTCTTGTGCAGCCAATCACTAAGGCAAACAAGTTGGTTTATATTTATAGGAGATAATGCTACCGTCTTCTTATTTACAATGTCACCAGAAAGTGATAACAGACATTTACCTGCATTCTGCAATATATTTTTTGTTATAACAGGCATTTACCTTCATTCTGCCATATATTTTATGTTACAGCAGTCTCAGATGATGACCCAGCACATGTTGTTCATTATAAGAACACTTTCACTGCAAATCTAACAAAATGTGAAGAAGGTACCAATGTGAGATTTCTAAAGATAGCTGCAGCACTCGACCCAAGGTTTAAGAATCTGAAGTGCCATCCAAAATCTTAGAGGGAGGAGGTTTGGAGCATGCTTTCAGAAGTCTTAAAAGAGCAACACTGATGCAGAAACTACACAACTCACACCACTGAAAAAAGAAAATCAATCTTCTGCTGGTGCATCTGACTCAGATAATGAAAATGAACATGTGTCAGTCCACACTGCTTTAGATTGTTATAGAGCAGAGCCCATTGTTAGCATGAACACATGTCTCCTGGAATGGTGGTTGAAGCACAATGGGACATATGAATCTTTATTGCATTTGGCACATAAATATCTTGCAATGCTGGCTACAACAGTGCCATGTGAATGCCTGTTCTGACTTTCAGGTAACATTGTAAACAAGAAGTGGGCAATATTACCTCCTACAAATGCAAACAGACTTGTTTGTCTGAATTATTGGCTGAACAAGAAGTAGAACCGAGTGGACTTCCTGGCTCTAAAATTTTACATTGTTATATTTTTAATGCAATTTTTTTGTACAAAATTCTATATTTGTAAGTTTAACTTTCATGATAAAGAGATTACACTACAGTACTTTTATTAGGTGAATTGAAAAATAATATTTATTTTGTTTTTTTACTGTTCAAATACTTGTAATCAAAAATAAATATAAAGTGAGCATTGTACATATTGTGTTCTGTGTTGTAACTGAAATCAATGTATTTGAAAATGTAGAATGCATCAAAAATATTTGAATACATTATATTGTATTACAGTTTTAACAGTGCGATTAATTGCATGATTCATCACAATATTTTTTAATCATACGATAAATCAGGATTATTTTTTTAATTGTTTCACAGCCCTAATTGAATTATAAGATAATAGTAGCTAGTTACCAATCATCTAATCCTGCTCCTACTGAAGTCAATGGAAACATCTTCCACTGATTTTAATCAGAACAGGCCTGAAGCCAATGCCAATTGTTGTACCACAGAATCATAAGAACAGAAGAATAGCCATACTGGTTCATGCCAAAGGTCCATCTAGCCCAGTATCCTGTCTTCTGACAGTGGCCAATGCCAGGTGCCAAGAGGGAATGAACAGAACAGATAATCATCAAGTGATCCATCCCCTGTCACCCATTCTCAGCTTCTGGTAAACAGAGGCTACAGACATCATCACTGCCCATCCTGGCTAACAGCCATTGATGGACTTATCCTCCATGAACTTCTCTAGTTCTTTTTTGAACCTTGTTATAGTCTTGGCCTTCACAACATCCTCTGGCAAAGAGTTCCACAAGTTGACTGTGCATTGTGTGATGAAATATTTCCTTTTGTTTGTTTTAAACCTGTTGCCTATTAATTTCATTTGGTGACCCCTAGTTCTTGTGTTATAAGAAGGAGTATATAACACTTCCTTATTTACTTTCTCCATACCAGTAATGATTTTATAGACCTCCATCAGATCCCCCCTTAGTTGTCTCTTTTCCAAGCTGAAAAGTCACAGTCTTATTAATCTCACCTCATATGGAAGCCATTCCAAACACCTAACATCTGCCATTTTTTTTGCCCAATCACCCAGTTTTGTGAGATTCTTTTGTTGCTCTTTGCAGTCTGCCTTGGACTTAACTATCTTGAATAGTCTGAAAATTTTGTGACCTCACTGTTTACACCTTTTTCCAGATCATTTATTAATATGTTGAATAGGACTGGTCCTATTTGTAGTCTCCCTGGGGCATACCACTATTTACCTCTCTCCATTCTGAAAACTGACAATTTATTCCTACCCTTTGTTTCTTGTCTTTTAACCAGTTACCAATCCATGAGAGGACCTTTCCTCTTATCCCATGACAGCTTATTTTGCTTAAGAGCCTTTGGTGAGGGACCTTGTCAATAGCTTTCTGAAAATCTAAGTATACTATATTCACCGGTTCCTCCTTGTCAACATGCTTGTTGACCCCCTCAAAGAATTCTAGCATATTGGAATGATTTCCCTTTACAAAAACCATGTTTACTTCCCCGTCAAATTATGTTAATCTATGTGTCTGACAATTTTGTTCTTTACTATAGTTTCAACAAGTTTCTCCTGTACTGAAGTCAAGCTTACTGGCCTGTAATTGCTGGGATCACCTCTGGAGTCCTTTTTAAAAATTAGGGTCACATTAGCTATCCTCCAGTCATTTGTTAAAGAAGTTTATTTAAATGATCAGATTACAGTTAGTAGCTCTGAAATTTCAAATTTCAGTTCCTTCAGAACTCTTGGGTGAATGCCATCAGGTCCTCTTGACTTATTACTGTTTAGTATATCAATTTTTTTCAAAAACTCCTCTAATGACACCTCAGTCTGTGACCATTCCTCTGATTTGTCATCTAAAAAGTATGGCTCAGGTTTGGGAACCTCCCTCACATCCTTAACTGTGAATACCAATGCAAAGAATTCATTTAGTTTCTCAGCAATGGCTTTATCATCCTTTAGCATCTCGATCGTTCAGTGGCTCCACTGGTGGTTTACCAGGTTTTCTGCTTCTGATGTACTTTTAAAAAATTATTATTACTTTTTGAGTCTTTGGCTAGCTGTTCTTCACATTATTTTTTGGATTTCCTAATTATATTTGTATAGTTCATTTGCCAGAGTTTATGTTCCTTTCAATTTTCCTCAGTAGGATTTAATTTCCACTTTTTAAAGGATAGCTTTTTGCCTCTCCCTGCTTCTTTTACTTTGTTGTTTAACCACATTGGCACTTGTTTGGCTCTCTTACTATGTTTGTTTGTTTGTTTGTTTAATTTGAGGTATGTATTTAAGTTGAGCCTCTATTATGGTATCTTTAAAAAGCATCCATGCAGCTTGCAGGAATTTCACTTTTGGTACTGTACCTTTTAATTTCCGTTTAACTAAACAACTCATTTTTTTTTGTAGTTCCCCTTTCTGAAATTAAATGCTACAGAGTTCGGCTGCTGTGGTGTTTTCCTCAACACAGGGATGTTACATTTAATTATATTATGGTCACTATTTCCAAGCGGTCCAGCTATATTCAAGGATCCTGCTCTCCTTTCAAGGCTGAATCCTAACTCTCTCACTCTGAGTGTAGAAGTGGGGCCTGCAAGGATTTTAAAAATTAATACTTGCCACTCCAGGCTTGTATTAAACCAGGGGTTGGTAACCGCTGGCTTGCAGCTCACCAGGGTAAGCACCCTGGTGGGCTGGGCCAGTTTGTTTACCTGCCTCATCCACAGATTTGGCTGATCACGGCTCCCACTGGTCACAGTTTGCCTCTCCAGGCCAGTGGGGGCGGCGGGAAGCTGAGGCCAGCACATCCCTCAGCCTGTGCCACTTCCTGCAGTGCCCATTGACCTGGAGTGGCGAACCGTGCCAGTGGGAGCCTCAGTCAGCTGAACCTGCGGATGAAGCAGGTAAACAAACTGGCCTAGCCCACCAGCATGCTTACCCTGGCGAGCCACATGCCAGAGGTTGCCGACCCCTGTATTAAACTCTCAGGGTTACAGCTTTTCTCTGACCTTGGTTTGGTAAACGTTGCCACCACCCAAATGAAACAAAACCCTCTTTGAACCAAGGAAGAAGCACTTGGAAATTCCTCCCTGTAGGCTACCCTCAAGCACTTTCACACACACACCCTACGGGGAACAGCTGAGCAAGAAAACAAAGGAAATCAGCTGAGGCTACCAGCTAATCAAACAACATGCACAAACCTCTTAGGACACCAAAAATCTAATTCTGATCTTAAAACAGATAAATTTTATTAAAAACAAAAAGAAAAAAGTGCAATGAGAGATGGATAGCTCAGTGGTTTGAGCATTAGCATCCTAAATCCAGGGTTGTGAGTTCAACTCTTGAGTAGGCCTCTTAGGGATCAGGGGCAAAATTAATACTTGGTCCTCTAATTACCTTTCAGGGTCCCTTCCAGTTCTATGAGGTAGGTATAGCCCATATTTTAAAAAGAAAAAATCTAGAACTTAGGCTTTTGCTAGATTTTAAAAGAACTATTCCAAAAATCAAGCATCAAAAATAGCTTTCTTGGGGGTTCACGTTCAAGGTTACAAGCAATCAAAAGCATCTGGGATTAGCACAGAGGAGTTCACAGGCCATAAGAAATAATCCTAATCTCATCTAGCTAAACATTCTGATCTATTTACACATTTGGAGTTCAGGTAAGTAGTTCTAGGCATGATCTGACAATTTATTATCATACCTGGCTTAAGCTGCATATTGCATGGTTGTTCTGTCCCTCCAGCGCAGAGAACAACAGACAAAGGGAAAGTTTCTTTCCCAATTTTTAAAAACTCTACCTTCTCATTGGCTCTTTTGGTCAGGCGTCCACTTTTTTCTTTACTTGAGGGACTTTTTAACCCTTTAGAGATAAAGCAAGTAAAGAACAGCTACCAAGAGGGATTTTACAGATAACTGGCTGGCTGGTTGTCCATCAAAGGGAGCTATCCCCTGCTTTATTTATCACAGCTCCACTTAGGATGATATCAAGAATCACCTCTCCTCTTGCGGGTTCCATAACTAGCTGTTTCAAGAAGCAGTCATTTAAGATGTCAAGAAACTTTATCTCTGCATCCCATCCTGAGGTGATATGTACCCAGTCAATATGGGGATATTTGAAATCCCACATTATTATTGAGTTTTTTATTTTAATAGCCTCTCTAACCTCCCCGAGCATTTCACAGTCACTATCACCATCCTGGTCAGGTGGTTGATACTATACCCCTACTGCTATATTCTTATTATTAGACCATGGAATTATGATCCATAGAGATTCTGTGGTACAGTTTGGTTTATTTAAGATTTTTACTTCATTTGATTCTATGCTTTCTTTCACATATAGTGCCACTCCCCTGGCCAGCATGACCTATTCTGTCCTTCTGATATATTTTCTAGCCAGGTATTACCGTGTCTCATCGATTATCCTCATTCCACCAAGTTTAGGTGGTGCCTATTATATCAATATCCTCGTTTAATATGAGACACTCTAGTTCATCCATCTTATTATTTAGACTTCTAGCATTGGTATATAAGCAGTATAAAAACTTGTCACTTTTTAGATGTCTGCCGTTATATGATGTAATTGAATTGGATTTATTTCATTTTACTCTTTCTCATCAGATCCTACCTGTATTTTATCATCTTTCATTCTCTTCTCCTTACTAGGATGTATAGAATCTCCATTAATAAATCCTCTCCTAAGGGATGTCTCTGTCCCAACCACATGCTCCTTCACACCTGTCGGCTTTCTCCCAGCCCTAGTTTAAAACTTCTCTACGACCTTTTCAATTTTAAGTGCCAGCAATCTGGTTCCATTTTGGTTTAAGTGGAGCCCATCCTTCATGTATAGGCTCCCCCTTTCCCAAACATTTCCGCAGTTCCTAATAAATCTAATCCCCTCCTCCCTGTACCATAATTTCATGCACACATTCTGACTGTTTAACTGACCCTGCATGTGGAACTGGAAGCATTTCAGAGAATACTACCACAGAGGTGGTGGACTTCAATCTCTTACCTAGCAGCCTAAATTTGGCATCTAGGATCTCTCTCCTATCCTTCCCTATGTCATTGGTATCTACATGTACCATGACCACTGGCTCCTCCCCAGCACTACACATAAGTCTATCTAGATGTCTTGAGAGATCTGCAACCTTTGTACCAGGCAGGCAAGTCACCATGCAGTTCTCCCAGTCATCACAAATGCAGCTACTATGTTTCTAATGATTGAGTTGCCCATTACTAATACCTGTCTCTTCCTAACAACAGAGAGGTATCCTCAGTGTAAGAGGATATCACAGTACCATCTGGAAAGAGTCCCCCAACTATGGGATCATTCCCCTCTGTTCCAATTGGATGTTCTCCTTCCCTGCAACTTTCATCTTCCTCAACAGTACAGAAGCTGTCAGATTGAGGGTTGGATCATTCCACAGTGTCCCAGAAAGTCTTATCTATGTATGTCTCTGTCTCCCTTAGCTCTTTCAGCTCAGCCAGCGTGGTCTCCAAAGCCCATACATGGTCTCTGAGGGCCAAAAGCTCCTTGCACCAAATGCACACATATTCCACCTGCTCATAGGGCAGGTAATCATACATGCTTCATTGGGTGTAGTAAACTGGATAGCTCCCACTCTGTTGATGGAATTCTGCCTGCATTGAAATTAGTTCCTTTGTTGATGATTTGTTTTTATCAGAAGGTGTTTTTGACTTTAAGTTTAAAGAATGTTAAGTGTATCTAGCCCCCCGGCTCATACTCCTCCCTACAAATTCCCTCGCCAAACTCCCCTCTAAGCCGCCCCTGTTCACGGGCTCCTCTGGTCCTTTGGGAGTGGGTTTTTTAAAGCCCTGGTCTTCCTGAGTAGTCCTGCCCCCTGGTTAAGGGTTGATGGGTGCTAAAAGGCTTAGGAATCAAAGCCTCCTTAAGAAGCTCTCAACCTTGCCTAGCAGGCTCCTAGGCTCAGCACACAGTCCCTCAAACAAACAGACCACACGGTATATTTCAGTCAATCAGCAAGCATACCACAAACACACACTACAGACAACAAACTTACCCCAAGGGTTACATAATCGCTCCTCCTTCACCTGGCGAACTCCCTTGCGAAACTCCCTGTTAGCTACTCCCTTTCGCTAGCTCCAAATCTAGAATAATTTTACCATGGGATCCAGGCCAGCAGCCAGCAACTAAAGATGTCACCAGTTGTACGTAAGGGTCTGAAATAGGGCAGTTATCATCCAAAATGACAAAAATACCATTACATTTTCTCTTGCTGTTCAGGGTAGGAGCTATATGTCTTGCCGAGTGGTTTGTGCTATTCTTGGCTGTTTTCTTCCAAGGTGACTTCAGGCAAACAGGCATGTAGTCTTCCGTTGCTCTTGCCCTATTCCAATCCCTTTCTTTCTAAAAAAAAATAATTAAAGTTTAACACTATGTTCCAGGCCTAAATATTTCTACAACTGGCAATCAAAAATACTTAGAGGGAAATGATACAATAAATATCACACCAATCTTGTTACTTTTTTTTTTTTGGTTAATGGTATTACACAAGTGGTGAATTTGCCCCTTTATGGCATTGTCTTCATTAGGAAAAAGGGTGTGTTTGTACCTGGTGTTAGATAACACATTATGACTAACATGAGTTAAAATCCTAGTTAAGATGAGAGTGAAGCAGATCAAAGTACACACCAAACTCCTCTATAATGTTTACCTCAATATTCTTTCTTCTGTTAAACCTGAAATCTACCTTCCCTTCATTTGGACATTAAGCTCTAGCTTACCATGCATTAATTTGAGCTAAGAACACAACTTTTTTCTAGAGTAGATGAACCCTCTGAATTTGTCTTTATATTTTGTTTTCAAATCAAACATGGTGAAGGAAAAACCTGACCAAAACTAGTGAATTTTATACATTTTACACATGGTGCAGAAATCAGAGTTTGCTTGAATCAAATGTCTACTGTGCAGAGGGTATCAAATCCTATATCTCAAATTCTAGATCCTGGATGAGTTACATCTTCACCTCAACTCAATAGCTTTAGTCCATTTCTATTTCAGTGTGACAAAAAATTACACCTTTTGTGAAGAAATAAAAACTTACTTGAAACAAGCCAAAGTGAAAAAGGTTTCAGAGTTTATTTCCAAAGATTTGCACAATCCTGGAATACCTATGATATGAATTTAAGTGCTAAGAGTAATAAGCAGTGTCATAGGTCTCACCCCCATTCTGAACTTTAGGGTGCAGATGTGGGGACCTGCATGGACACTTCTAAGCTTGATTACCAGCTTAGATCTGGTCTCGCTGCCATCATCCAGAATTTCTGAGTACCTCGATCACTCCCTTTCCCCCAAAAACCTTCTCCTCCCTGGGTAGCCTTGAGAGGCTCCTCCACCAATTACCCGGTGAGTCCAGATCCAATTCCCTTGGATCTCAAAAACAAGGAAGAATTACTCTTTCCCCCTCCCTTTTTTCCCTTACCCATGCCTGGTGAGTCCAGATCCAATTCCCTTGGATCTAAAAAAACAGGGGAAAAATCAATCATGTTCTTAAAAGAAGGCTTTTAACTATAGAAAAGAAACGTAAAAGAAAGAAAAAATAAACCTCTGGGGAACAGCATATCAGCTAATCTCACAAACAATAGATTGAAAACACAGGATGTTCCCCTGGCCAAAAATCTTAATACACACAAGAATACCCAATTTGATAATTCCCTTAATGGTACCAAGACAAGTCACAAAAGAAAATAAACATAAACCTATTTATTCCTTTCTAAAACTTACTACTCTGATAAGAGGCTGGTTCATTGATCTTTTTCACTCCAGCTGAAACTGAAACTGACTAAAGAAAGGAAACTTCTCTTCTTCCTTTTGAAACATCTTGTTCCCCCATTGGTTCCTCTGGTCAGGTGTCAGCTAGGCTAGGTGAACTTCTTAACCCTTTACAGGTAAAAGAGTCATTAACCCTTAACTATCATCTGTTTATGACTAGTAGATATACCATACAAACAGCTGACCACTTCCAAATGCTATTGATATATTATACAAATGCTTGCAAAAGGATACTATAAGACATACCAAATAGTGTAGTTGGAAAAACACAGATCTATTGAACCATTATATAAACTCTGTATCTTTAGAATATCATATTCGAGAAAGCTCTATATGTGCTTTTCTGAAGTTGTAGGAGGATTCTACATTCAAAGATGTTGTTACATTAACATTCATTATGACAAACAATATGGCAATCTAACACATTTTGGGCTGTGTGGGTAGTTTGTTATTACTTAATTTCTAAAGGCTGAAAGATTAAATCTGTTGGGACTATCAGAAAAAGTGCTCTAAACCAACTTGAGTACAGATTTTCTGATAACACATAAAAGGTCTTTGAATACAGCTGATCAAAAAGGCTTCTTTTTTTTTCACCCATGGAATATTTCATTAAAAATGCTTCATTTTCATTAACATTTTCCACAGAGCTCTATGACTTTTAATTGAAAAAAAAAACAGTTTTGGACAATACAAAGAAAAGTCTATTTTTTTCCCTCCTCTGTTTAAAACATCAAATGTCTATTTGGAAATGCTGATGCACCTTGTGGGAATTTGATTATGGGCATCTCATTACAGGCTGGGCTCCCTGGGGACACTAAATCTCCCACAATGCATCTCTTGAGCTACTGTGGTATATCGTGGAAGTCTCTAATCATGATTCATCAGTGCAATCCCTGTGATTGGATTTTTTTTTTTGTCTTTTAAGAACAGGTTAGACAAACACCTTTTGGGATGGTTCCTGTATAAGTAATCCTGCCTCAATGCCTAGATGATCCTTGAGGTCCCTTCCAGCTCCATATGTCTATGATTAAAGTTGTTACTGGTGAAATGTTAACCCCCATTGAAGTCAATGGCAACATTTTCAGTGACTTCAGTTGGTTCAAGATTTCACCTTACATAAGAACCAAGTATTATTATTATTGTTTATTATTTATTTACATTGTGGCATTAGTTAGCTGACCTACAGGACTGGGATGTCATAGTGCAAGGCAGGTTGTAAACACATAGAGTGTCCTGGTCCCTTCCCTCAAGTGTTTGCAAAATTAGGACCTGATCTCAGGCCGTAATTTAAGGCGCAACAGAATGAGTTATTGTGACAAACTTTATGACCTATGGGAAGCATATAGGACTTGAGTCACTAAATATGTGGATACTACGATCTAGATGCGATGCAGCTTTACAACCAGCCCATCACAGACTCTCTCTGCTGTAGTTTTTGACCCAGCTCTGCATCAGCCTGGATCAAGGGATGATATCTCACATTCAGCCTCCCATTTCAGCTATGCAGCAGCATCCATGGAGACAGCCCAGGAGGAGTTAATGCAGTTTGGAGTAGCATAACTTCTCAAACATATGCCTGATTAGATATCTCTGGGGTGCACAGAGAAGCATGCTATGGAGAAAAGTTGCTCACTGACTCTACCCACCCCTATTCCACCCACCCCTAGTCTCAGTATTGAGCATAATAAAGGTGAGACACAGGAGTACTAGTGAGACACTGCTTTGTTGCCTTGCCTTTGTCACATGACATGAGTTAGGGTTGCAAATAACACTGCTCTACAGCCAAAATGCTTCTGAAATAAATGTAGTCAAACTTTACTAATTCTGGGTCACTGAGAACGAAAATGATGCTTAAAATTGTTGATTCACTCTAGTTTTCAAGATATGCTATTAGGTCAGTATATACGACCCTTGACTTGGGAATGGGAAAGGATAAGTGACTTATAAAGGGAAGGGATCTCAATTTAAACCAGAAATGACTAAAATGCATCTTTGACTGGATCTATGAATAAATCTATGACTGGGTTTGGACAGTACTTGCTTTTTAGGCAAAACAATGAATGATGCAATCTGAAGCTGGTATTGCGTCATACATGATATGAATTGCATCATGTTATTCCTAGAAGTCATGGATGATGCAATCATAACGAAGCTTACATCACTCTGCTGAACAAATTGCCCTATATCAGCTCTAGAAATCATACAGTGTCGTGCTCTCTTATTTGTCAGTGTTTGATTTTGCAAAGGGACACATTTCTGTTTAGCCAAAGTGAGCAGAGATGCCTCGTACTTGTGTGAACAGTGCAGATAACTTCTGCTTTGTTTGTGGTGAAGTGACTTTTGCATCACAAATGCACAGTATAACCACTATGGTTAAGAAAGCCTATAACCTTTATTTTGGCTGCAAAATTGGAGATCAGGACAAGAGGTGGGCCCCACACTTGTGCTGCAACACTTGTGCAACAAATCTTCGCCAGTAGCTGAACAGGAAAAGGAAATCTATGCCTTTTGCAGTGCCAATGATTTGGAGAGAGCCAGCAGATCATACCAGCAATTGTTACTTCTGCATAGTGCCTCCCGTTGGGAAAGGTGTGTCAAAGAAGAAAAAGTGGACTGTGCATTATCCAAACTTTCCATCAGCTATACGCCCAGTACCCCACGGAGAAGGACTGCCGGTTCCTAATGCACCAGAATCATTCTCACTTGAGTCAGACGAGGAAGAGGATGAAACTTCTGGTCCTGAACCATCAATGTCACAGGACCCACATTTTCTCCCATCCTCCTCCTCTGAACCACACCTCATAACACAAGGTGAACTGAATTACCTTGTCAGGGATTTGGAACTACCCAAGAGTAAGGCAGAACTGTTGGGCTCCAGACTACAGCAGTGGAATCTCCTGGCAGGTGATGTTAGGGTTTCCATGTTCCGTGACTGTCAAAAGGATCTTGTCCCATTCTTCTTCATGGAAGGTGATCTTGTAGCCTGCAACAACATCGATGGTGTGATGGCAGCCCTCAACATCGTTCACGATCCAGATGAGTGGAGACTGTTCATTGATTCATCGAAGACGAGTCTTAAAGCTGTTTGCCTGCATAATGGCAATGTTTTGCCATCAATTCCAGTTGGTCATGCAGTCCATATGAAGGAAACCTATGACAACATGAAACAACTTTTGAGGTGCATAAACTATGACCAACATCAGTGGCAGCTTTGTGGCGATTTGAAGGTTGTTGCTCTCTTGCTTGGTCTGCAGACTGGATACACAAAGTACTGCTGTTTTCTCTGCGAATGGGATAGTCGTGCAAGAGATTCCCACTACATCAAGAAAGATTGGCCACTCCGACAGTCATTGGAGCCTGGGAGGAAAAGTGTTCAGCATCCACCACTTGTTGAATCAAGGAAGATTTTGTTACCACCCTTACACATCAAGCTGGGTCTGATGAAGAACTTTGTCAAGGCCATTGACAAAACACAAGCAGCTTTCAAGTACCTCCGTGGAAAATTTCCAAGGTTAAGTGAAGCTAAGATAAAGGAAGGTGTCTTTGTTGGTCCTCAGATTCGTGAACTTCTTCGAGATGATGCATTTGACCATGCACTGCGTGGCAAGGAAAAGACGGCATGGAAAGCCTTCCAGTTAGTGGCAATAAATTTTCTCGGAAACAACAAGGCAGACAACTACAGGTTGTTGGTGGAAAACCTCCTCAAGGCATACAAAAGCCTTGGTTGCAACATGTCACTAAAGATACATTTTTTGCACTCTCATCTAGATTTTTTTCCACCGAACTGCGGAGCAGTGAGCGACGAGCACGGCGAGCGATTTCACCAGGACATTGCAACAATGGAGAAACGCTATCAGGGCAAATGGAGCCCATCAATGCTTGCAGACTATTGCTGGACAGTGACAAGAGATGCTCCATTTAATGAATACAAGAGACAAGCCAAGAAGCGCCGAGTAGACACTGAATAGGACTAAACTATGTACATAATAGTTTTTTGCCTTTTGTTTCATAATAAATTTTATTTATATAACCCTTTTGCTGATTTTTAAAGTGTTACATAAACAGGACAGGTGAAATATTATCATGTAAAGCAACCATAAACACATGAAAAGACCTAGGTTTACAATTTATGATTAAAACTCTACTATCTACACAATATACATAGACATAAAATGTAAAAACTTAAATATCTTAGAAACAGTAGCCAATCAGTTGTTTTAATTGTCATATTTGAATTCAGCACATCAAAATACATAATAAATAGCACACTTTATCTCTGAAGCAGATGACTTCTCAAAAACTGTAGACCAGTGTAATTATACAACTGTCACATGACAGGGGTCAATAGCCACTGATTTGTCTGTTAAAAACAAAATCTTCCATAGGATCATGGGGAACATTGCAGAGAGCAAGAAACTCCAACTGCATGTGACCACTCAGTATATTTGGATGGGCTCCCTTGCAATTGTGAAATGAAATACAACCTGTAAGTAACAGAAATGCAGACCTGAGCAAGAAAATAAATATACACCAACCCTGACTGAATTCATTCAGAGTAGTAGGGACTGGGATGGCCATGCTTTATGGTTCTCCCATGATTTACAGTGATCATTGGTGAGGGAAGGAGATACATTGTTGGTGTTTCATGGCCACTGTAAATGTGAAAAGAACAGGAGTACTTGTGGCACCTTAAAGACTAGCAAATTTATTTCAGCATGAGCTTTCGTGAGCTACAGCTCACTTCTTTGGATTCATAGAATGGAACACACAGACTGGAGATATTTATACATACAGAGAACATGAAAAGGTGGAAGTATGCATACCAACAGGAAAAGTCTAATCAATTGAGATGAGCTATCATCAGCAGGAGAAAAAAAACTTTTGAAGTGATAATTAAGATGACCCATAGAAGATGTGAGGAGAACTTAACATAGGGAAATAGATTCAATTAGTGTAATGACCCAACCATTCCCAGTCTCTGTTTAGAGCTGAGTTAATTGTATCTAATTTGCGTATTAATTTGAGTTCAGCACTCTCTCTTTGGAGTCTGTTTTTGAAGTATTTTTGTTGCATTTTGAAGTAAGGGAAACAAAAAGGTTCAGAAATCCTTCTGGACTCATGACATGATTTTTTTTGACTGACAATTCAGAAATGAAACCCTTTGTAGTTTCCTTTAGAAAGGACAGCATCATTAATGACACTGGAACAAGCCTGTTTTTCTTCAATATTCAATCCTATAGCTCATAATTGTTCAGCTTTCTATAATTAAATAAAATATTATACAAGTTAGACTTAAGGAAGACACAAATTTCCTAAAATTATGCTGGTAGGCACACCAGATAGGCTTGCTAATTGTGAAATTTAATTATAGAATCCATCTTTCATTTTTTCCTTGAGATTTAAGTGTCAGCATCATATAAGCTCATCCATCATGTCAAGCTGGCTCATCATCCTTCCTAGTTATTGTATATAAAATGAAATTTTAGAGAAAAAAAATCTTGAATAGATAAAGTTTATGCAGAGCTGAGCAAACCTTTAAACTACTTGATGAACAAACTCCAGCTAGGATAGGGACAAACCCCAGCAAATACTGTAGGATAAACAAGTCTCATCTGGTGGTGATCATTACTGATAAATTGGGTGGATTATGTAAAGGAGGAGTATAGTTAAGGCAGGTCTGCATATAGAAGTTTGATTCCCAGCTCATGTAGATGCACCCATTGTAGTTCTGCTTGAGCTAGCATGCTAAAAATAGGAGGGTATCTATGGCAGCACAAGGTATTGCTTAGTACAGCCTTATGCATACAAATCCACTAAAGCCCCCTTGGTGCAAACTTGGGTGTCCCATGCTACTCCCATGCTACTCCAGCTACATTGCTATTTTTAGCAAACTGGCTAAAACAAACAGAGTTAGTGCAGGTATGCCTAGAAGATCTGGACACCATACCTATGGTCTTAGATGTAGATGTACACTTAGAAACATGCCAACGGATGCTAATGACTAAAGAATGTCCATATTCTGTATTTTTCCAAAATAGGTATTCTGAAAATATAGTGGTAACATTATCTAATCATTTAAGTCAAAACTGAAAAATATTTATGGGACACAGCTTAAAAGTATTAGAAATATTAGTATTGAAAATGTGACACGGGACCTCCGATAAAGCAATGTAATATTGTTAATATTGCCCATTACTTCTGTTAGAAATGCTAATAATATTCTATATCCTGAGATATGTACTCTCTTTTAAATCAGTCTCCACTCAAGGATTAAAGTCAAGGAGAGTCTATGTTAAGAGAGTTGCATCCGATGAAGTGGGTATTCACCCACGAAAGCTCATGCTCCAATACATCTGTTAGTCTATAAGATGGCACAGGACTCTTTGCCTGTGTTAAGAGTGATAGAGAAAAACAGATTAAAGCTTAGTTTGCAGGATAGTGGGGATTGCTTAAATTAATTTACCTTCTTAGACATACTTTTGTACTAAAACATGAAAAACAGGTAGAACTTTTATGTTTTACACAATATCCACAAGTTCTCATTATTACCACCCTGATCTTGGCTTCACACTTCTCCTGTTTTCGCTTGTGGATTGCTTAATTTGGTAGCCTTATATGTTATAGAACTGGGATCAGCAACCTCTGGCATGTGGCTCACCAGAGTAAACTCCCTGTTTACCTGCCATGTCCGCAAGTTCGGCTGATCGTGGCTCCAATTGTTTGTGGTTCGCCGTCCCAGGGCAATGGGGGCGGCGGGAAGCAGCACGGGCAAGGGAAGTGCTGGCCGCGGCTTCCCATACTTACCCTGGTGAGCCACTTGCCAGAGGTTGCCGATCCCTGTTAGAGAACTTGGAGTTCAGGTGAGAATCATGTGACAGGGCCACAGTGCATAAAAAGAAACCTGTGGTTCCGTTCAGTCAGTGAGAGATACTTGTCAGGAACGGGAAGGCTGTTTGTGGTAGAGTCAAGTTGGAGAAATGTGTCATGGTTCAGAAGCCTACCAGGGAAAAGGGAACCAATGAAAGGAACAGGAAGTTCTGGGAGGCTCTTCAGCTGTAGAATCCTGGAGAGGTCTGGGTTTGGCTGGGAAAATGACAAACAGATGGCAACCATGAGGGAAAGTAACTTGCAACCTAGCCCAGTGACCCAGTGGACAGAAAAGCTCCAACCTGGAAGGCTAGAGGGGATTATTCTATGAAGCACTGACCCACGCCTTACCGCCTGCATCAGGCTGAGCCCGGCTCCCTGAGCTTTGCACTGCCCATGGCTTCCTCTCTCCCTCCAACCCGGTGCTGCCCAGAGCTGGGGCTGACCTCGAGCCCCATGCCGCCCCCAGGAGGTGCTGACCCCCTCCCCAAGTCCCGTGCTGTCTGGAGCTGGGGCTGATCCTCCCCGTGAGTTGGGGAGCTCATCCCCACCCCTGAGCCCTGTGCTGCCTGCAGTTGGGGCTGGGGTTGACCTTCCATCCTGAGCCCTGTGCCAGCTGAGGCTGCTCCCCTCCCCCCCGCCCCGAGCTCAGGGGCTGACTCCTACCCTGAGCCCCGTGACGCTTGCAGGTGGAGCTGAGCCCTGAGCCGCCCTGGGCTAAGTCCGTCCCTCCCCCGTGCCCCATTCTACCTAGGGCTGACCCCCTCTCCGAGCTCTGGGGCTGACCCCTGAGCCCTCTGCCTGCTGAGCACCGTGTGGCCCACAGTTGGGGCTGACCCCCCACTCCCAGTCCTGTGCCTCCTACAAACAGGGCTGGGGTTGATCCCTTCCCCACTCCCCCTGTGCCGCCCATAGCCAGGACAAATGCTCAAAGGGCTCACTCAGCTGAAGGGAGCCCATCTAGCTCAGTAAAAGGAGACAAGCCTGATGACCCCAGGACCAGAAACTACCCTTCCAGAAGCAACAGCAAGACACTCCCTCACCCTTCTGCAAAGTTATTGCTTGATCCTCCCTGTTGTCACCCCCTGTCCTCCCAGACCCTGCTTCTGCACAAGTCATTGCTTAATTTCCCTCTCACCTATCCTCCCACAACACTGAATGCAGATTTCTAAGATGAAACTCTCTTCAGAAGGGAGGGGAACCTGGTGAGCTCAGAAACCCAATCCAAAAGGAGCAGCATCAAGAATTCACCTTTCTCCTGCACAACTCACACCCGTCATCTCCAGAGTACTGACTTTCTGAGAAAAAAAAATCTGACCCGTTTAATAAGACAAAACTCTAAAGGACAGGCACAAAATAATATATAAAAGGCTAACCAGCATCAGGAGGAAAAAAGACCTCCTGCACAATTCACTCCCCAACTGAATATTAATCCTGAGTTAAACTCTTTTCACATCCATTTCAAGAACTCTTTTGAACAGGACACAAATATCTTGATTATATAGAAGAATTTATTGAATTATTCCAGACATTGTCACAGTTGTACTGTGTTTTCATGCTCTGGAGTCATTAAATACCAGAAAAAGTTAATGGAGCAAAGCAGCAACAGTTCAGGTCTTTTGAATGGGAAGCTTATGTTTAAAATAGTTCCAGATGGTTCTTTGGCTAAAAAGACTGTTATCTGTAGTTATTGCAAGGCTGAGCTCCAATATCATAGAAGTACTTCAAGTCTGCAGTACCACCTACATTCTAAGCATGCTTTTGCCTCCAGAACTTGTGCTACCTATAACCCACTGCCAACAAATGAATCCAGCCAACCTCAACAGAGTACAATTAAAGAGTTTCAGGATCGGTGTAAGCCCATGGATCAAACAAAGTACAACATCTTAACCTATGCTATTGCAAAGTGGATAGCTATGGGCTGCAGACCACTCAACATTGTAAATGACAGAGGGCTAAGAGATATTATTCAAATTGCATTTTCCCATCAGTCATACCTCTTGTCCTCCAGAGGAAGCATTTCATCATGAATAAGTTATCTATATGACAACAAGAAGACTACAAAGTCTGAAAGACTACTTCTGAAAAATGCACAGGTTGTTGCTTTGACTGATGATCACTGGACATCCTTGAGCAATCATAGCTATCTTGGTGTCACGGCACACCTTATTAATGCTGCATGGACACTGCAGTCATCGGCTGTAACAGTAACTCTTACTGAAGAGAGACATTATGCTGAATCATGTGCAGAGCATTTCATTAATGTCATGAAAGAATGGAATATTCAAGAAAAGGTAATGACAATTAGTACTAACAGTACACGTAATATGCTAGCAGCAGCCAGTCGCTTGCCTTTTGAACACATGACATGCATTGCTCACAGTCTACAGTGATCCATTACAGTAACACTCAGTGATGGGGGGGTTTGAAAACATGCTGGCAAAACATAGAAAACTTGTCGGCCATTTCAAACACAGTCCAGCTAACAGTACAGAACTAGGAATACAACAAGCTGCACATGGAATGAAACAAGAACCTCTTGTAAAAGATATTTCAATCAGATGGAACTACACATTGGCTATGATTCAGTGTCTGCTTTGCAATAAAGCCACTATCATATCTACATTAATTCTTCAAAAGCACCATCTATCAAGATTTTGAAAAACTGCAAAAGTTAGAAACACTACTTGAGCCCTGAAGGTTTGTGACTGAACTCCTTCAGGGAAATTCCATGTCTCCTCCATGGTTTTTCCCGTATTCTGCCATATATTCCATGTTATGGCAGTCTCTGATGAAGACCCAGCATATGCTGCTCAATTTAGGAACACTTTCACAACAGATTTCACAAAACGCAAAGAAGATACCAATCTGAGTTTTCTAAAAAGCTACAGCACTAGACCCAAGATTTAAGAATCTGAAGTGCATTCCAAAATCTGAGAGGGATGTGTTGTATAGCATGCTGTTAGAAGTCTTAAAAGATCAACAATCTGATGCAGAAACTACAGAACCCAAACCACCAAGAAAATAAAATCAATCTGCTGCTTGTGCGTCTGACTCAGATAATGAAAATGAACATGCGTTAGTCCACACTGCTTTAGATTCTTATCAAGCAGAGCCCATCATCAGCATGGACACGTCTCCTGGAATGGTGGTTGAAGCACGATGGTACATATGAATCTTTATTGCATCTGGCACATAAATATCTTGTGATGCCGGCTACAACAGTACCATGCCATGGTTTGCCACTCTAGACCATTGGGGTCTGCGGGAAGCAGTGGCCAACACATCCCTCGGCTTCTTGCAGCCCCCTTTGGCCTGGGACCACAAATGGCGGCCAGTGGGAGCCACAATCGGCCGAACCTGTGGACACGGCAGGTAAAAAAACTGGCCCGGCCCACCAGGGTGCTTACCCTGGCGAGCCACATGCCAAAGGTTGCCAATCCCTGGTCCAGGTCCTGTTTGCAGGGAAGCAATATATCTGCTACTGATTCTCAATTGTAAATCTTCTATTGGAGTTAGCTGCTTAAGGTGTTTTTTTTCCCCAAGAAGGAGAGAGAGGGAGAAGTAGAGGAGGAGGAGGAGGACCTGCCTCCTAACTTTTAGCCCAGTGATTAATATATTCACCTGAGATGTGGGAGACCACTGGTTCAAGTTGCCCTTCTGCCAGATGAGGTGAAGTGACTTGCGCAGGGATCTGCCATCTCTCAGTGATTACTCTAACCACTGATCTGTGGGATATTCTGATGTGGGTGTTTCTGTCTCTCCTGTTGAAGCTGTTGCACTGGGGATAAATAATTTCAGTCATTAGGGTATATGGACTAGACACTGGCTTTCTCACATCCTGAGTCAGTGCGCTAACCACCAGGCTCCAGAGTCCTTCTCAAGCTTGTGCTTGTTCATTCCTGTTCTGTGTCTGGCCAAATGATTCTACAGTGCAATTACTTCAAAAAGATCTGCTGAAGGAGATCCATATCAGAATGTCCTATAACCCAATGTTTAGAGCACTCATGTGAGAGGCGGCAGATCTCCCACAATAACCAGCATTTCTCTCCCAAACACATCTACAAGACTGGACCCTGCACATGAGTTCAGTGTCTGAATACCTGTCTTCCCCCGTTTATGAATTGCTCTGGGGCTTAGGCAGGATATAGACATCCAGACATCTAGAGTGAGACAGCAGTGTGAATGCCCAGAGACAGAAACATCTGTTCTGAGGGAACATTTAATTACAAAATACTTAGGTACCATGAGAGTTTAGACACTTGCATGGTTCAGCAGGAGTTTTGTGTATCATAGTGGAGCCTAAAACTCAGTCTGGGGTTTAGGCACCTTGTTACCCCCCTTAAATTTAGGTCTAAGTGATGGAAAACCACTATTGGAAGAGAAAACAGAACAGTGATTGCCCTGATCAGTAACTGTAGCAATTTTCTGGCTAAAACATACCCACACTTTGTTTCACAAACTTTTCTAGTTTTCACAAAAATATATATGAATCAAAACTACAGCAAAAAGAGTGAATGAAACTTATCAAAAATGGACATGTGGCTCGACATGATAAAGCTACTCTCTTACTCTTCTATTCTAGGCAGATTCTTACACAGTAATAATCACCATGATATTTGAGCACTAGTTTAAAATAACCCACAGCTACTCAAACAGCACAAAGCACTAGCAGTGGACTGTGTAGAGAACAAACCTAATGAACTGGGGAAGGTCAAGATGACATCACATATATTTTAAATCTCTAACTTCTGTGACTTTTTGAAAGCCACATATGCAAGTACCTCAGAATATAAGTGCTCTTTCAATGGAGAGTTCAGTACTCTTGTTGCATCTTTGTTCTCTAAAAATGTTTAAATGATTTAGAGCTTGCTACAGGTTTAGTGACTGAAGCTTAATAATATGAGGCTGTACTAGCTTGCTGTGATAAATGAAGAGAGGGAGCTCCCTTTTATGGACATCAGCAAGGCAGTTAGCTATTAAGTTCTTCTTGGTGACTGATTGCTTTACCTGTAAAGGGTTAAAAAGTCCCCAGATGAAGAAAAGGGAGTGAGCACCTGAACAAAAGAACCAATGAGAAGGCTAGAACTTTTTAAAATAGTAAAAAAGCTTTCGCTTTGTTTCTCTGTTGTTCTCTCTGGGCCGAAGAGATGGGGGCAGCTGAAATGCTCTGTAAAGATTGGACTAGGTATGAAAATTCATTGTCCATACCTAGAAGAATTCATTGGGAGAGGGAATATTTAGATAGCCACAATTAGTGTTATTTCTTTTATTTTCTGTAAGGCTTGTGGATTCTTCTGTGCTAACCACAAATGCTTTTGTTTGCTTGTAACATTTCAGTTGAACCCCCAAGAAAACTATTTTGGGTGCTTAAATTTTGGAATTGCTCTAGCAAAAGCCTAAGTTCCAAATGTATTTTCTTTCTTTTTGTTTTTAATAAAATTTACCTTTTTTAAGAATCTGATTGATTTTTGTGTCTTAAAAGGTCTGAGCATGTTTTTCAATTAGGTGATGGCAACAGCTGGGTTTCCCTTTCATTTGTTTTCTTCTCAGCGTCCATGAGGGAGGGCTGGAAAAGCTGAGGGGCTTCAGGGAAAACTTCCCAAGTGAGTTTTTTCAGGATTTGCAAGAGGCAGTTTTTCAAGCCCAGGTCAGAGAAAAGCTGTAACTTTGGGAGTTTAATACAAGCTCAAAGTGGCTAGTATTAATTTTAAAAATCATTGCGGGCCCCCACCTTCTGCACTTGAAGTGCCAGAGTGGGGAATCAGCCTTGACACTAGTCCATACCATACTAACAATAATATTCTTCAACCTGCAGCCCAAAGGTGTCGCCCCAGATTTGAATGGGTGTACCCTATATTTTAATCAAACTAATTGCAACCATATTATGTGCATTCAACCACCATGAATTAATGAAATAGAATGCCATCTAGCTAAGGGTTTATTTGAAGAAGCAATGCTTCTGGAGGCAAGGTCAAACACCTTTGCAGACTTGTAGTTCCTGCTAATCAGAACGGGAGGAGGGGAGAGAAAGAGTCAACAATTTGAGACTGAAATAAAAATAAGTGGATGGAAACCTTGAGTTTTGAGTGCCTTTAATATAGAAGGTTATTATGACTAAGATTATTAGGAATGTTTGTTGATGAGTAGTTTATTGAAATTAGAGAGGTGATGACCAAGTAGGAGTCACTATGAGCTGTGTGTTTTGTAAAAGTTAGTTATAAAAGACTAGATAATAGAATATACTTTGGAGCAGTCCTCTAAAGCTATCCCGAGAAACCTTTTTCCTGACAGCTTACTCCCCGGTGAGGAAGTAACCAGCCATCGTGGAACTGCTGTAAATTACTCAATATCATCCCAGATTCTAGGTAATGATTTGGGATGTTCTAAACCTATTGCTTATCTCTGTGTGTGCTTATCTCTAATGCATTATAATTTTAGATAAGATCAGGCTTACATGTATTAATATTTCACCAGAAAGAATTACAATATTCCCATTGCTTTATTTCTGACGCCCCCTGCCTGGAGTGAAAAAGATAAGCTACCACTGCTTTGGGTTCTGAAAACTTATAGGGGCAGCTCTGTAGGGTAAAATAGTAGGCCAGTCTCCACAAGAACGCAGTTAATAACTTCAGCAGAGACAGCCTTCAGAAATGCCAGATAAGTGTAACTATGTTGGTGTCTTTTTTTATTATGTGTTGTAAAGGCTGGAACTGGTCTGCCACCTACAGCTTATTTTCCATGAGTCACTATCTGCAAGAGTTACTACTTTGGTGGTAATAGCATGATGGCTTGGCTTTGAACCAAGGTGAGAAACCTCACATTCCATTGCTGTCAGTCAGTTATTTCATACTATGTGAAACTCTAAATCAGTTATTGGATGAAACATAAATAAAATAATTTAATAGTACTTGCTTGTTAAAGATCAGTATGATTAAAATGGTATTTCAATGTTATTTCATTTAATTGAATTTTTCTCATCAAATGTTATACAAGTTCTGGTGAAGTCAGAAAAAGGATTGTTTTCTCACATTAATTTATCGATCATAATTACGAAGTACTTTAAAGGGATGCATTTCATAGGAAGTAACTAGAAGCTTTTTCATAACAATAATGTTATAAACTTCCTATTTTTGTAATATAGCTGTGGGCTTCCTTTTTTAGATTTCACTTAGTTCTCAGATGATATAAAGTTTTCAAAACAACTCTAGATAAATACTTTTTTTTGTTATTTCTCCAAGCTTATGTAAAGTTTTCTGATGCTTCCTATTTTTGGATACTTGTATACAAGATCATTCATTTTAGCATTAACAGCATAAAATCTATGAAAATGCAATTTTTAATGTCTGCATTGTAAGTCAAAGATTTTTGGGTTTTGGTGTTTTTTTTTTTTTTGGTTTTGCCTTTCATAAGCCATTTGAATTGTACTGTTGATCTTTGTGATATAAGCCAAACCTTTGGGCTGAACTATAGTTTAGTGTTCAGTTCTAGGGACGGGTATCTATTTTGACATCTTATGCTAAACTTCCTTCTTAGCTAACA
This sequence comes from Chelonoidis abingdonii, assembly GCF_003597395.2. Classification (NCBI taxonomy): domain Eukaryota; kingdom Metazoa; phylum Chordata; order Testudines; family Testudinidae; genus Chelonoidis; species Chelonoidis abingdonii. The sequence goes on along the minus strand of NC_133769.1, from coordinate 300,948,260 downwards.
CATTTCTCATTTTTAGGCAGATTCCAGGCAGGTTTATACTCTGCATGGCTCAGCCGCACCTCCACTGCCACTATCCATGCTATTATAACTACACTCCTATTTATATTTGTGTTAGCTCAATAACAAGTAGCACAAGTATTTGTACATGAGCAGGGGAATCACACCACTAGCTCGTAGTATAGACATAGCCTTAGGGCAGGGTTTCTTAAACAGGGGTCGCCGCTTGTCTAGGGAAAGTCCTTGTTGGGCTGGGCCGATGTGTTTACCTGCCCTGTCCTCAGGTCCAGCTGATCGCGGTTCCCATTGGCTGTGGATCACTGCTCCAGGCCAATGGGAGCTCCTGGAAGCTGCGCAGGCCGAGGGACTTACTGACCACTGCTAAACACACTGCCTGGCCCGCCAGGGGCTTTCCCTACACAAGCGGTGATCCCAGTTTGAGAAACCCTGCCTTAGGGTTACATACACAAAGGAAACTTAAACTCATAATTGCAACATTAATATTTAGGTGCCTGGCTGCCTAGTGGAATGCACAGCCCAGGCTCCCTATAGAATGCATGGCATCTGAGAATGGAATTCACAGAAGCTAGGAAGCTGAATGGAGAGCTGCCTAAATAAGCTAATAGGAAATGTCCAGGAAAATGGTTTGACCTTGCCCCATGCCTCTCAGGGAGTTAAGCACTTAACTCAGAGCCAGAGGGAGGCTTCTTCATTCACTTGGGATTGACAACTAAATATTTTCTCCAATAGTTAGGGGTGATATGAATTAGACACATTTCTCACAATGAGTAGTAGTGGTGGGAATGCCCTGCCCCCTTATGCCCAATAGCCCAGTCGCTAGAGCACTCACTTGGGAAACCCAGTTTCCAGTCCCTACTGCAAAGAATATTTAAAGTATTTATACAAAGTTGAAAAGTTTTAACAGGGGAGGTTGAGAGAGACCCACTCCAGACTGCCCTAAGAGCTGTGGTTTGGAATCTCCTCTGGGTGGTGAGAGAACTGGGTTCAAGTCTCTGTTTCTGATGAGACCGAGTGGGTATTTGAACCTAGGTTTCTCCCATTCTACCTGAGTGCTCTAAACACTGATGCTGCTTCCCTGCAGGCAAGATAAATTGGAGATTGTCTAACCGGATGGTCCTGCAGTGGCTTAGATGTCATCAGGACTTTAGCAGCTTTGTGTATGACCACCAGAAGAAATGTCAGTGCTTACAGGGCTAGGGGGCAGCTGAGTAGGTGTTTTGAAGGTCTGATTTTTTTTTCCTTATGTGCCTAAATTGGCAGTTAGGTGCCTAAATGCCTTTGTGGATCTGGCCCTTAATGTCTTAAAAAAATGAAAGCTGAGAGGGAAGAACAATTGAGTGGTCTGTCCAAACTTTCTACACTCCTGACTTTTCCTCCATAACTTTCTTGCCCCATAGTGTGGCTTCAGGCCCCACTACTGGAAGTACTGCCTTTGTCTGCAAAATATGGTATGGCCATGATGTCTGTATCACCATGGAATTATAACAGCTAGTGCATAATAGTTGTATTTAAACAATGTATTTTCACTGAGGTATAACTGATAAATTCATTACAGTTGCTATTATATCGACTGACAGATATGGAAGGTTATGAATATTTCTTTGAAAGAATTAATATTTTAAGTGAGATTTATGGGGAAAAATAAGAGGTAGAATTAAATATGTAGAAGTATTTAACAGCAGTTAGAGTTGTGTTTTTAGTGATTCAGAAAAAAAAAAACCTTACACCAGCTGTCATGATGTCTTTAATAATGGTACAGATTAATCAAATATTTAACCAAAATACAAAATAGGACCAAAGACAATTAAAGAAATGTATGAACTGCTTCATGGTGCACTAGGATACTTGTGGGTAAAGTGCTGCTAGTGTAATAGGAACAGGTTACCAGCTATTCAAGCCCAATTTATTAATTTATCACTATACACACCAGGCACAAATATTTGATATTACATATATAGATTACTTTGACGAAGCTATTCTTCACTTCCCCTCCTGAAAACTTATAAGTTCCTGCCACATTCCAGCCTAGAAGTGGCAGCATATTGCTAGTAGATAACATAATATGGGTTGATGCTATACCCTACTGCTCATTGTTTCCTATGAGTAATAATAATTACATCATATAAAGTACAATCATAAAATGTATGTGACAGACTGGTCACAATATTGATAAAGAAACCTGCATGGCTAAAAATGTGTAGATTCCTTTTACATAATAAACAGATAAAGTTACAAATAATTTGAGACAGATACTCAGATGCTGTAAATGGATGAAACCCCACTGAAGTCAACAGTCTTACACCAGCTGAAGATTTGTTCCGCTCACGCACCGCAAAAGACTATTCCTTTATATTTGCACCTTGCCATATTTGCAAAAGGGCTCTTTTGGAAGCATTTTAAACCTTTGGTTAAAATATTCATCCTGCTGCAAGACCAGGCCATTTCTCAAGTTAGGCTGAGTTACCCTACTGAAACTCTACAATCTGACAGAAGCTGATAAACACTAAGCCAAGCTGCCTAGGAGATTGAACACTAGCCTTTGTCCTTGTTCTCACAAACAAACTGACAAAAACAAGCAAGCAGCTGGATGCACCCTTCTGTAATGATTTCCCTTATAATCACTGAACTAACAAAGATCATACCAAGTGACTTCAGCACCTTGCTAGAGGAGCACAGCTTCAGATATACAGTGGCTATCTCATGATGATTTGCAGCTTGTAAAAAAAATCTTTTTGGTCTCTTGCTCATTTAATAGAAGTCACATCACATACATGGTTAACCATTAAAGTAACTGAAGTGTCTACTATTTTCTCCTTTTACAACAGCAAACTGTAATGCAAAATGGAGTGATGTCTGGTTGAAGTGATAATTGCATCATTTACATACTGTGAAATACTGGGTTACTTTTGTTGTCAAACCAAAATGAATTACAGAAAGATGATTAAGAAAGGAAATGTTATTTTATTAAAATATTTATAAGTAAAATACATTGACACTGAGAATCATATGTCATGTCAGTATCTATTATAATAAATAAGGGCTTAAGCATGAGCTTATTATTTTAACATTGAGACAGTTTAATATGTAACCAGAAAGGTGTTTTATTTTGGTTTTGTTTGTTACAACCCCATCCCCATTCTTCAGGGCCAAAATGTTGTCTTTGTTTATAGTACACGTGCCAGGAATTGGGGTGGTGGGGATGTTACCTGGGATAACTTCACTCTGTGAGAGGTGATGTCAGGAAATAAATCAGTGGAGACATGGCCATCCTACCAATAGATGACTGGCACAAACAGTACAACATAAGAGTGCTCTCCCTTAAACATATACTTTATTTAGTCTCAAGCGCTTACAGATGTCCACAACAGGTTAGTAAAATACCCCCAATCCTCAATAATTACCAAAGTTTGCTGTGGCTCTCAAGCAATTTCAAAAGCTAAGCAAGAGGTTTCCTTAGTTTTCTAATTAACCAGATGTGTTCTTGCAGAGTCTGCATGCCTTGAAGCCCTGACAGACACATCCCAAGAGCTAAATATAGATAAACTTCTTGTTTTTCTCCTAAAATCACAGACCCCAGCACCAACAGAGAGTTCATCAGGGAGGGTCACCAGGTCAGGCAAGGATGAGCAAGATGCTCTCTTCCCGTGGTTGCCCAAACTCCATCTTTTCCTGGCTTAATCATGCTAAGGCTAAAGCTACTTCACAGGCCTGCAAAAACATCTACTAGTTTGGCAGCTGTCAGTGACAAGTATGATAATTAATATTACACTATCAGTAGTGGTCCCTGGCCTTTTACTGGTTCATCAAAATCTCCCTGAACAGGGAAGGAACTGAGGGGAGGATTGACAATCTTTTTTGTTCTAGTTTTCAGAGCATGTTAAAACATTTGGCAGACAGGAACTGCTATGTTAATCTTCAGATAACAGAACTGGCTATATAAACAGGTAGTTGCATTTAAAGAAGATGAAGCACCAGGACTAAGCACCATATAGCTGCTAATGAAAGTAAAAAAAAAAAAAAAAAGTTACTTGAAAGACAACTAGCCCTAGATCAAGAGATATAGGGTCTGATTCTCCTGTCTGGTCCATGAGTGAAAACCTGTTGACTTTTCAACTGGAAATGGGTTATACCAAGATATATTTTTAGGATATTTGTTGTCTATAATATTTCAATATTGTCAGACAGCAGTCAATCAGTATAACATAAACTGAGGGAGGAGGATAATTCTCCATTAAGTAGAAATCAAAATACAGCCTTACTATGGAGTTGCTACTGAAGTCTCCACAAAGTACATAATACATAAAATGAATGAGAGAGAGAAAACTATTTAATCTATCCTCACAATCAGGTTATCTACTTTTGGAGGTATTTGTTTTACTGCACATTTCTGACACTAAATTCCCATGTCTTTCTTAGTGGAAGGTAAAGTAGTATATTTTTCCATGACAGCACAGTGTCTTTTTTTCCCCTCAGACTTAGTACCACACAAACAGTTAAATATGAACACTCTCTCTGAATTCTTAAAAGCTCCATTATAGATCCTTGTTAAATGCAACCATATATCATATAATCAATTGCTGTACTTAGATATACAAATGCTATTTCAAAAATAGCTTTTTTTTTTCCTTTTGACAATTTACACACACACTAGGTTTGTGTTCTCTAACAGAATGATCTGTCTGAATGGAAATATACATTTCCCTTTATAATATATGGGGAAATAATAACTGATTGGTGAAGATGGAGGTCAACTTTGATGTTTATATAATTTTACACTTTCAAAATGACACTGTGATACATAATATTGCATTGCCCCAAATGGTGCAAATTTAGTACATGTTTCAACAGGAATAAGCACTCCATATCTTTGGAAGCAGGCCACATGTACAATACTGGATTTCCAGCACACATAGGGCTTATTCAGTGGAACAAAATCCACTCCACGGGGCTGCTGCCTATTGGGGAAAAAATGATGGTCAAGTGCACAAAGGGGACATGAAAAGCTCCAGGACAGTTACTCTTTATTCTCTACCTGGCAAAACAGTTGTGCAGCAGCCCCTGTCATTCTGAGAAGTTGCAGTACTCTAACCAAAATCCGGGTACTCCAGCATGCTGTGAGGAACCGTCAAAGATATGAGACTGAGGCCTGGTCTACACTACGCATTTAAATCGATTTAAAGAGCGTTAAATCGATTTAACGCTGTACCCATCCACACTACAACGCCCTTTATATCGATATCGAGAGTAGTAAAGGGCTCTTTAAATCGATTTCTGTACTACACACCATCCGACGAGAGGAGTAGCGCTTACAATTCGATGATTATAACAATGCAGGAGGTACCGGTTAGTCGAGATGGACGGAAATCGAACGTTAGTTTGGTGGCCTGCCGGCAGCTATCGATGAATCCCACAGTGGGCAGCACACTGACTGCTCGTGGTCAGCAGATCTGAACTCAGATGCAGCGGGCAGAGTAAATGTCAGGAAAATACAGGCCAGCGAACTTTTTGAAGTTATGAGTTTCCTGCTTGCCCAGCGTGGGAGCTCCTGCATCAGCGACGGCTGTGAGTCGAATAGCAGTCTCAAATCTCAAAAGAGAGCCTTCCAGCATATGACATTGGACCGTAACGGGGAGATACTCTAGACCTGATCGCTGTATGGGGAGACAAATCTTTGTATCAGAGCTCCGTTTACAAGATAAAACAACGAATGCAAAAGCGTTTGAAAAAAAATCTCCAGGATACACAGGCGCTGCGAGTGACAAGCGTAACGGGAAGCAGAGACTCATAATGGACGCTCATTAGGAGGGAGGGAGGGGGTACTGAGGAGCTCCAGCTATCCACAGTCCCCGGCAGTCTCTGAAAAGTATTTGCATTCTTGGCTGAGCTCCCAATGTCTGTAGGTTCAAACACAGTGTCTGGCGTGGTTCAGGAACAGCTTCAGTTTCTTTTCCCCCTCCAACGCCACCAATGAAAGAAAAGGGAAAGAAATCATTCCTTTGACTACTTTCAATGTCCACCTATGTTTGTACCTGAATGCTGCTGGTAGACGCTGATGCTACAGCAGTGAAGAGCATTATCCGCGCTCTCTCCCTCTCCCCTCCCCGGTGGTAGACGTGCTGTAGGACTGCCCACATTCCTCGAGAACCCCATGCCTGATAATATGCTCAATATCATGAGGGAATGATTCCCTGGTTACTCCCAGTTAGATAGGACAGAATAGGCTTAATAAGCATTCTTCATCATAGCAAGTGGGGGCTTCAGCTCCCACCCCCGCGTTTCCCATCCTTTCCAGTGTACAAGAAAAGATTCCGTACTGCCTGGACTGTCATAGGGCCCCGGGAGGCTGCCTCCAAGTGTTCTGTTTCTTTATTCTCCTGCATGTTTTATAACTGTCATGGACAAAATGTGGCGGGGATAGACACTGCCTATGGTAAGCCCAGGAAGGTGGGGGAGGAGGGAAAGCAATGGTGTGCAGTTGGTTGTCAGGGGCAGGCGTTCCCGGTGGATATTGACGATGGAGCATCTGTGCTCTCTGATACACTGGTTCTGCTAATAACACTTGCCTACTTATGTCTAGCAGGACGGACTCTATTTTTAGACACCATAGAATAGGGTAGGGATTGACTCATGTCCCAATCCTGAACCAATCCCAATTTGTGCCTTTCAAAAATTTTTCAGCCAGGGGTCACCTGCATGATAGGCAGAGCGGACAGCTAGCAGCAGAAGGGAAAGAGATAGACGCAGTCATCTTCATTGCCAGCTATTATCCTCCGGCAGTAACACGAGTACAATGAACGACCCGGTAAACGCATCTCTGGCTATTTTATTGGCAAAAGCAAGTGAATGGCTGGCTGTGTCTGCGCTGGGTATCGCTCTCTGTCGCAGCATCCCAGTACATGCATACTGTGCCTGAAAAAAAAAGCGGAACGGGCTCATGGTTGCCGTGCTAATGGCGCATCTGCCAGGGTCCAATCTAGTTGTGAAATCACACGTGCGCGAATAACGATTGGTCAGCTGATTGTTTTCCTCGGAGGAAGGAAACTGAACTGTATGACCATTTACCAGAACCCCCCGCGTATACAATTAAAGATTCAAACCTGAATTCCAGAGGGGCGCGGCGAGAATCTGCGGGAACTAATGGGATAGCTACGGAAGTGCTACCCACAATGCAGATGCGCCTTCAGAATCGACGTTAGCGCTCGAGCATGGACGCACTCACATACAACTCGAAATAGCTGTGCCTAGTGTGGCTGTGCCTAGTGTGGCCGCATGAAATTGAATTTATAATATCAGTTTTATAAAACCGATTTTAGCTAATTCAATATTATCCCGTAGTGTAGACGTGGCCTTACAGTCAAATCGTGCATGCTGGACATCCCAATACCCTTCTCATCTTCCATACATACTCCATGTAATTTTTCATCACTGAGGCATTGGAATGGATAAATACTGCCATTGTTTGGTCCATTACAGAATAGATTCCAGTTGCTTCAATCATGCACTTGACAGTGGAACCCCACAGGTTGTTAGTAAGTATCCAGTGCTCCAAAGAGCTCCATTACTTCAGAGTTCTACAAGATGGAGGAGTAGACTCTTCACTCCCGTCAATCAATGCATCCATGACTCTGACACATGGGCACAACCATATGAGGACTCTGTACTAGTATATAAAGTGAATTTTATCTGACTTTTATTTATTCTGTTTTTCATTAGTGTAACACCTTCTTTTCTGGAAATATGCTGAGAGTAGCCAAGTCTGATATTCCACCACTAACAAAAAAAGCAGTCAATTCTCTAATTTGTTCCCTATTTTCTTGTAGGAAAAAGGCATATACAGTATTTTGTGAAGACAGCAGTCTCACTGCCAGCTAAGGCAGGCTACTAGTGTTTCATTAAAATGATAGAGAAAAACTACTGTAAAGGTGGGATATTGTTAACGTTGAACAGCACTGCACAATGAAGAATCAGTGAAGCCTTCAATAATGTTCACAAATCACATATTTCAGAATGAGATGTAGCTGGTGTTGAACAGGAGTTTGCTGTGCTGAACAGAAAATTGACAGTGATAACAGTGTTTCCTGATGTTGAATAGTTCCTTTGAAGGACTGTAACCTCTCAGTGACTGCATTCTACCAGAGATGTTGTTACTTTTCCTAGACCAGATCCGCAGGAAGTGCAAATTAGTGTACCTTCACTGAATGTGCTGATTTATAGCAGCTGAGGGTCTGGCTCTGTATTTATACAGTAGAAAGTTCAGACAGAGCCAGTAACACACTACACTGCTAGAAGTCAAATTGCAGTTTCTGAACTAGAAGAGACAAATTGTATTTTAAACAGGCTGCCAGGAGTTCTAACCTCACAGCACCATACAGCCATGTCACTATTAGGTATTCTGCCTTTGTAGTTCAAAAAATCATTTAAAATCAGAAATGTTCTTTCGCTAAAAGGAAGCTAAAAACCAGTTACAATCTGCAATATTAATATAGCACCCCTGTGATGTTGCACTCCATATGCTTTATGAAAATATGCTTATGAATGTGAATATGATGTAACTGGAATATGCTTTATGCAAAAAGTCTCTTGTAAGGTATCATTACAAAGCTTATAATCTACTGAGTGTGTTAATCCTATTGGTTTGCATGTATTATTTCTATGTCTGGAGTTAGGAGAAAAAGATATAAACTTGCATTATGTATGTAAATATGTTAAGTGCAAGCCATTAAGGCTGCTTCAGAATCAATTAACTGTAAATGGCTCTGTTTACTTGCAAACCATCATGTACATGTGTGGGCCAGCCCAGGAAGAATGGAAGCTGGTGGTCTTACAGTGACATGTGACCATGTCACCTGATAATGAAATCTATCTTGAATCTAGTACTTTTCCATTTAGAAAGAGGAGTGGGGACCCAGAGAGACAAAGGATTCCTGCCTTGTGCGAAAGCTATAAAAGGGAGTCATGAGAAAGCCACTGCTTAACACCTAAGATGTCTGCTGGAACTAACAAAGACTGTACCAGGGGAAAGGATTGGGCCCAGACTAGGAAGGAGTCTAGTCTGTGAAAGAAGCTTATTGGAACATCTCTGAGGATGAGATATTACGTGTAATAAGTTTCTTAATGTATTAGGCATAGACTTGCCTGTTTTTACTTTATTTTGCTTAGAGACTTGCTTTGTTCTGTCTGTTACTAGTTTGAACCACTTAAATCCTACTTTTTATAGTTAATAAAATCACTTTTGTTTATTAGTATACTCAGAGTAAGTACTTAATACCTGGGGGAGCAAACAGCTGTGCATATCTCTCTATCAGTGTTATAGAGGGCGGACAATTTATGTGTTTACCCTGCATACACTTTATACAGAGTAAAACGGATTTATTTGGGGTTTGGATCCCATTGGGAGCTGGATGTCTGTGTGCTGGAGTCACATAACCTGAAGAGGTGTTTTCACTTAAATCCTGCAGCTTTGGGGGAATAGCCTGGACCCTCGGTCTCTGTTGCAGCAGACTAGCATGTCTGGCTCAACAAGGTAGGGTTCAGGAAGTCCCAAGCTGGCAGGGAAAATGGGCTCAGATGCAATTTCAGGATGGTAGGTGACAGTACCAAGGGGTCAAGTATCAGAGGGGTAGCCGTGTTAGTCTGGGTCTATAAAAGCAGCAGAGAATCCTGTGGCACCTTATAGACTAACAGATTTTTTGGAGCATGAGCTTTCGTGGGTGAATACCCACTTCGTCAGATGCATGTCACCTCTTACATGAACTGGAAGAGAATTACAGCATTTAATACTACAATATTGTTTTCAGGCATCCCAAAAGCTGCTGCAGGTATATAATTTTAAAAGTGAACCTCCTTATTAGTCATGAACATTGCATGTTCATGATGAACAGCTTCAAATAAATAATCAGTTGCCTCAAATTCTCATATGAATAGATTTCTCATGTTTGATAAACATAACACTTTAAGATTTAAACATCAAAAGGCATCTACATATTCCCACAAGTATTAAACATTGGAGAAAAAAATCTGCATTTCTCTTCTCTTCATACTGCCTTTGCTGGTAGTTCTATAGCTAAATCCAGCAGATAGTCTTGAGGGTAACAATATTTGCATACACTAGTACAATCAAATGGAGCAGGGTGCCTGATTAGAAAGAAGAACTGTGCATATTGTGACTTACTCGGAGGTAGCCTAACACCGTTAGCACTAGCCATAGCAGATAAAGTTCAGATGTAAAATTCTTGTTGTGATCTACGAGAAAGCATTTGGTTCCACAAGGAAGCATAATTTAAACAAAAAGATCACCTTGTGAACTCCACTTTTGTGTTGCTGTATATTAAGTCAAGAGATGGGTTGCAAAATTTGGATCCTGACTTCATATACTTCTAGGTTCATAATTGTTTGATTTGGACCATCATAAATTTGGAGCCTATTTGCAAAATTCAGATTCTGATCTGGTTTCAGATTATGGATACCCATAAAACTCAAGGGATGAGATTGTGGCCTGGGACTGTCTCTACCTTCATTTTATTTCAATATTAATAAACTGACATCTGCGGCTCACAGGACATGTGATCATAAATTTCTATTATGTTTCTAGAATCATTCTGGGAACTTAATTAATATTTATAGAGTTTATTGTAGGAAGGAGAAAAGAAGAAAATTGGCTAGATAGAATGAACTTAATCCAGATCTATCTATGCACAGGTGGTAATGAAGATATCACATCACAGATGTTGGTGAGCAGTGAAGTCCCCTAGTATCCAGAAGAGTTGGTCTGCATGTGTAATCATTGTATTTGGGCAAATAACAGAAACTGATACCTGAGGTAAAATCCTAGTGATGAATAGATCAATACATCCTATGCTCAGATGGTTTAGTTGAACAAGTATTGTATATTTTAAACAAGGAACAATTTTAAAAACTGGGTGCAAACTACAGTGTATATGTAGAGCCTAGGGCTTCAGTAATAATCAATGAAGAAAAGTTAGAAAGTCTTATTTTACAGCACAGTATGATGCAGGGTTTTTACTATCACCTCTCTTGATTGATATAGGATATAATATATTGATATATATTTTTCCATGAGAAAAATGATGAAGGTTACTCTAAAATAAATAGGATGGAAGCAATGAGTGGTATAACTTGTTATATACAGACAATAGCTGCTGTCATGGATGGCAAAGTCAGTTACTGAACTAGTCAGAAGGGGAAATTCAGTGGAAAGCCTGATTGTTCTGAAGATCAATATAGACAAATGCATATCCATGCCAACAGTAAAGTACAATGTAAAATTTTAGAAATGTGCACTTTTAGCTTATGATATGAAATAACAAAATAAAGACCCAAAGACTTTTATGATGCCTGGCCCAGATATATATCTATATAAATAAAATTTATTGAAAAACACATGAGAATAGGACTAGGTGATCAGGAACAGTCAACATGGATTCAGCAAGGGCAAGTCACGCCTGACAAACCTGATTGCCTTCTATGATGAGATAACTGCCTCTGTGGATATGGGGAAAGTGGTGGACATGATATACCTTGACTTTAGCAAAGCTTTTGATACGGTCTCCCACAGTATTCTTGCCAGCAAGTTAAAAAAGTATGGATTGGATTAATGGACTATAAGGTGGATAGAAAGCAGGCTAAATCGTCAGGCTCAATAGGGAGTGATCAATGGCTTGATGTCTAGTTGGCAGCAGTATCAAGAGGAGTAACCCAGGGGTCAGTCCTGGGGCTGGTTCAATATCTTCATTAATGATCTGGATGATGGGATGGATTGCACCCTCAGCAAGTTCTCAGATGACAATAGACTGGGGGGAGAGGTAAATATGCTGGAGGGTAGGGATAGGGTCCAAAAGAAATCTGATGAGGTTAAACAATGACAAGTACAGAATCCTGCACTTAGAACGGACAAAAACCATGCTGGCTGGGAACTGACTGATTAAGTCGCAGTTCTGCAGAAAAGAACCTGGGTATTACAGTGGATGTGAAGCTGGATATAGTTAACAGTGTGCTCTTGATGCCAAGAAGGCTAACGGCATATTGGGCCACATTAGTAGGAGCATTGCCAGCAGATCGAAGGAAGTGATTATTCCACTGTATTCAGCACTGGTGAGGCGATATATGGAGTATTGTATCCAGTTTTGGGCCCCTCCACTACAGAAAGGATGTGGACAAATTGGAGAGAGTCCAATGAAGGGCATTGAAAATTATTAGGAAGCTGGAGCACATGACTTATAAGAAGAGGATGACAGAACTGGGCTTATTTAGTTTGCAGAAAAGAAGAGTGGACAGGAGGGATTTGATAGCAGCCTTCAATTTCCTGAAGAGGGTTCCAAACAAGAAGGAGCTAGACTGTTCTCAGTGGTGGCAGATGACAGAACAAGGAGTAATGGTCTCGAGTTGCAGTGGGGGAAGTCTAGGTTGGATAGTAGGAAAAACTATTTCACTAAGAGGGTGGTGAAGCACTGGCATGGGTTACCTAGGGAGGTGGTGAAATCTCCATCCTTAGAGGCTTTTTAAGGCACAGCTTGACAAAGCCCTGGCTGAGATGATTTAGTTGGAGTTGGTCCTGCTTTGAGCAGGGGATTGGACTAGATGACCTCCTGAGGTCCCTTCTAACCCTAATCATCTATGATTCTATGAACTTTACTATTACTTAGACAGGAAGGATTAAGGTAGTCCAAAAGTCACCTTTCTGTGATTTTCAAATTTCTCATTGTTGCTTCATCTTTTTCTATTTTCAAAGAACTGATAAATTTGTCCATATGAAATCTTCAATAATAAGAACATAAGAACGGCCCTACTGGGTCAGACCAAAGGTCCATCTTGCCCAGTATCCTTTCTTCCAACAGTGGCAAATGCCAGGTGCTCCAGAGGGAATGAACACAATAGGTAATCATCAAGTGATCCATCCCAGTCTCCTAGTCCCAGCTTCTGGCAATCAGAGGCTAGGGACACTATCCCTGCCCATCCTGGCTAATAGCCATTGATTGATCTATCTTCCATGAATTTATCTAGCTATTTTTTGAACCCTGTTATAGTCTTGGCCTTCACAACAGCCTCTGGAAAGGAATTTCACAGACTGACTGTGCATTGGATGAAAAAATTCTTCCTTTTTTTTGTTTTAAATCTGCTTCCTATTAATTTTATTTGGTGAGCCCTAGCTCTTGTGTTATGAGAAGAAGTAAATAACACTTCTTTATTTACTTTCTCCACATCAGTCATGATTTTATAGATCTTAATAATATCCCCCTTAGTCGTCTCTGTTCCAATCTTATTAATTTCTCCTCATATGGAAACTGTTCCATACCCCTAATCATTTTTGTTGCCCTTTTCTGAACCTTTTCCAATTCCAATATTTCTTTTTTGAGATGAGGCAACCACATTTGCAGTATTCAAGATGTGGGTGTACCATGGATTTATATAGAGGCAATATGATATTTTCTGTCTTAATATCTATCCCTTTCTTAATGATTCCCAACATTCCGGTCACTTTCTTTGACTGCCACTGCACATTGAGTGGATGTTCTCAGAGAATAATACACAGTGACTCCAAGATCTCTTTCTTGAGTGGTAACAGCTAATGTAGACCCTACTATTTTATATGTATAAGGTTTGGATTATGTTTCTCAACCTTAAATGGTCTGTGTCCACAATTAATACGTGAAGGAAGGTGATTGTCCCATTTTTAAACAGTCTGACTGGGCCTTTGTGCTTTGGGTATAACATCACCTTCATGCTGATATATATCTCAATGTGTCTATAACACACATATCTATAGCTTGTTTTAAAATAAAAAGTAATAATAAAGCCTCTAGGGTACATGTAACTTCTGGTGAAAGTCAGTCATAAAATGATAGGGAGAAATGTCGAGTGGGCTGCGATCAGAGGAATGGAGCTAGTTTCAGAGAACTCTCTAGAGTCTTCAAAGGATAGAGAGTAGATTTGCTTCCATGCTATTAGAGCTTTAAAATCATAAAAGAGTCAACCTTGAAGTGGAATTCATACTTGGATTTCCCTCTGGGAAAAAGATGTGATATCCCAGCTGTCAGGCTCATTTAACAAACCGACCTGACAAATGCAACACCGTGTTGCCAATTAACAGTCCAATATTGGAAAATGGAATGTTTTTCTTTTCTTTCCTTAGTTCCTTACCTTGTCGCCATTAATATAGTATCTGAGCACCTCATCACATTTTATTGTGTTTATCCTCCCAACACTTCTGTAAACTGGGGAATGATTATTATCCACATTTTGAGATGGGGAACTGAGGCTTCAAGAAACTAAATGACTTGAGTGACATCATACAGAAGACAGTTTTGGAGCAAGGAACTGAATCCAGCTCTCTCAGGCCCAGGTTAGTACTGCAACCACTATACCATGTTTCCTTTCTATGTCTAATTTTTTAGGAACCTGTCTTCAGGCACCACATTTGAAAATAATGTCCAATGCTTCTGTTATCCCCATTTCTTTTTGATGCCTGTCTCCCTGGTCCAGTCTCTCTTTCTCTCTCCCACCCCCGCTCCGCATACAAGTCATACTCTCCAGTTTCTTGACCTACTCCCACTGGGGGAGAGATGATGATGTATCTCCATTTTGCAATCGCTGTTATCTTGTGTCACTTAAGAAATTACCAGATTGAAATGGATTCCAAACTTAAGTCTCTGTTTTAGATTTTTCTCACATCAGATGGTTCCGCATGATGTTAATTGGCAGTTATATAATGTGCTTGATAGGAACTAAGAAAAAATGTACTGTACCTGTTAAATTAAATTTGAAAAAAGACCTAAGCTAATGACTGCATTTTATCATAGCTTATGGTATCCAATTCAGACTCAAAAATAGCATGGACTGCTATAATTTCAAGTAATTGACTGTATTTTACAATTATTGGGTTTCTAAGGATTAGGTTTAAACTGGTATATGTCAGTAATTTATTTCTATCTTCATGGAAAAAAACTCATTTTATAGTCACAATGTGCAGAAAGAGTAAGATTATGGTGCACTTGTGTACAATTAATGCATCCTTTTGATGTCTATTTGATTAATCTGGTACTATACTGATAAGAAATGTATACTATAGTATAATAATTATGAAATACTATGGTTTTATTTTTGACTTTATTATGAAAAAAGGAACAATGTTAGAGTTGTTTAGAGTCATTATAATTAATTATTTGTGTTGCAGTGCATAGGCACCTCCACAACCATTGCAGGCTCACTGTGCAAGGCACTGTACAAACACAAAGTAGAAGACAGTTCCTATCCTGCTTGCCACTGTAAGAAGAAGAGACAAGCAAATAGTAGGAGGGGAGAGAGTGATGAAATGGCTTGTCCAAGTTAACCCTGCAGGTTTAATGACAGAACTAGGAAGTGAACCCAGGTCTGTGCCACAGTGTATTTTCTAATCCAATGATTCAGTGAGCCTAAATCGTGGCTGAGGAAGAAGCAAAGAGATTAAATTGTCTTCTGCATAGTCATTAAGGTCCAGATTTTTAAAGGTACTTAGGCACATAAAGAAATCAATGGGAGTTAGGAGCTTTTGAAAATCCCCCTCTATGCTTTTCTGCACCCTTTTGTGCCTAATTTGTTAAAAAAAAACGTGCCCCTAAGGCTCTGAGTCTGCACACACTTACACACATGCTTAACTTAAAAGAGGTAAGTAGTCTCACTGAAGTCATTCCATGTGCTCAAAGTTAACTGCATGCTAAAGTGCTTAGCTGGAACAGAGTTTAATCACTGATGCTAACTATTAACACAGTTTTAATTTCTATAAAAAAAGGAAGACCTGACCATGATTCACAGCTCATAAAATTAAAGAAAATTATTTATAATATTAGGAAGTGTACAGGAATTAACTACTAATTCATTTGGAAGTGATTTGCATGCCAGTTCTTCAACACTGGATAACTAAAAAGAAGACACTTTATTAGCTGATAACATTAAACCTGAGAATAAAGTAAACTAGCAAAGTAATCACTTTTATTAATTAAATCATACAAAATTGATGATCATGTCATATGTGAACCTCTTTGGAGTTTGAGCACTGAGGGACAGCACATGGGAGGGTTCGTCCTCAGAGTGAGGGGCCGGCTGAGGGCAATAGGGCATGGGATGGTCAGGATCCTTACTTCTTTGCCGGAGCCGGGATGGGAACCCTTTCCTCTTTTCTTTTCTCCTTTCCTCTTCTCTTCTCTCCCTCTAGAAGTAGTTTGGATTACTGAGCCTGACTGGACACTGTCAGGTCCCTCCACAGCCAATGCCTTCCTCCTCATCCAGAGGTATGCAATTAACACCATTAAAAACAAAATGAGTTAATTTTGTTTTCAGTTAACCCCAAGTGTTAACTGTGATTAATTGACAGCCCTGGTCTTAGAGCCCCGTACCGCTGGCTATGAGTACAATAACACATGTATCCCTATGACAAGGTATCAGTTAAATTAAAATAGTGTTGTCCCCTAGGCTAATACAAAGTTGCACTTCCTATTACTCTCCTTTTATACATTGATACAAAAAAGTTATATACTACATTCTCGATGTAATTAGTTAGCTCATCCATTACCCTGTCATTCCATCCTTATCTTACAAGGACCCTGTGTGTTCCTGTACCATCCTCTTAGGAATGTATTCATGTGATTAGCTGGACAAGTAACTAGTGCTACTATTCTAAGAAGGCCTACTTTGGTTCACAGCCTACTTTGGTCCACATATTTAGTCATGCCTAGGACTCCAACAAGGCCTACACTTTCTGCTAAATATCTCCTCTTCTTAGCTATGATTGTATAACATTGCTGAATAGGGAACACAAATGGCTCTTTGAGCAAATCAGAAATCAGTCATGCAACAAATTATTGGACTTGAGGCAATCTGGAATCACCAGTATTATATAACTGAAATTTCCTACACAGCTGGGAAAATTTAATTCATGAAACTGTACATTAAAAACATACATAATCTTTTTAGGATGAGTGGAATAGGAGACCAGGACTGTTGGCCTTTTGCAATTTATATATATATATAAAAATTCCCCTCTCACTCCTATGGGT
Source organism: Chelonoidis abingdonii (assembly GCF_003597395.2). Lineage (NCBI taxonomy): Eukaryota > Metazoa > Chordata > Testudines > Testudinidae > Chelonoidis > Chelonoidis abingdonii. The sequence continues at coordinate 300,931,194 of NC_133769.1, read as the reverse complement.
GGTATGTGTCTTCCTCAACCTCGGGTCCTCTACCAAAGGCCTGGAAATTTGAGGGTTCTGCGCAGTATCTTAGCTGTTCCTAGCACTGCACTCTTCTGGACAGAGAGCTCTGATCTTATTCCTGGGATCTGTTGGAGCCACTCACCCAGCTTAGGAGTCACAGCCCCGAGTGCTCCTACCACCACTGGGACCACTTTGGCCTTCATTTTCCACATCTCCTCTCTAGTTCCTCTTTCAGGCTCTGGTACTTCTCCAGCTTCTCATATTCCTTCTTCCTGATGTTGCTGTCACTTGGCACTGCTTATATCATTCATCAACGCTGTCTTCTAGTCTTGTCTATTACCAAGTGTCTGGTTGATTGGCAGTACCTGCCTGTCCATCTGGATCTGGAAGTTCCACAGAATCTTAGCCTGCTATTCTCCACACCTTCTTGGATTCTCCCATCTGGTCTTGGGAGGGTCTAAGCGCATACGCTGTGCAGATGGCCTGTTACACAATGCCAGCCACTTGGTTTGTTGCGTTCAGCGTATGATGCTGTCTGCCTGCATCTTACATCCTGCACTATGTTTGTGACTGTCTCTGAGGCCTGCCTCTCTGCACAGTCTGCACCTTGGGTCTCTCTAGTGTGGTAGACCCTGTTATCAATGGATCTGTGCCAGTGGCTGTTCCTGTGCTGCCATGATCGCTGCCGTCCTTTTAGTCCGCCCTTCTCAGCACTGCGTAGTTATGGCCATCGTCGCCCCTCAGCTATCTGTCGATGGTACATCCCATGAAGGGTCTTTTCTTGCCATGGCACTTCTTTGCTTGGTCTTCTCCCATGTCTGCTGCTGCCTCAGGCATTCTTCGTCAGCATCTTTGGGGGCCATCTTACTGATTACTCCTGATGTTCGGGTTTCATCCAGGACAGTGGCTTGGATGCTCACCAAGCCCCACCGCCGTTCTTTCAGCTGGTATTAGAGTCTTGGGTGTTGGATTGGGGTGGAACTCTGCATGTTTGATGAGGCTTCCGGTCTTCACATTCAGCAGTTCCATGTCCTCGTTTGGCCGCTCACGATACCAGAGGGCTATCCGTTGATTGCATGGATCTTGTTTTCCCACTGAGCTGCTCTTCAGGACCTGTTTATCCTTTGGTGATACTGGAGTTGCTGTTTCCTTGCCTCCTCTTCGTGGTTTCCATGTGACTGTGGGATGCCAAGGTACTTGTAGCTGTTCTGTAGTCTGCTATGTGGCCGCTGGTAGTTCCACCCATCATCTTGACTACTTCCCTTCCTCTTCTCACCATCGCACACTTCTCCAGTCGAATGACATCCCGATATCCTCATTGTAGTCCACGTCAGGTGGAATTAGCAGTCGATGTCTTGTTCATTCTTAGCATACTGCTTGATGTCATCCATGTAGAGGAGGTGGCTGATGGTAGTTCCATCCTGACTTGTACCTAGTCTTTGTATTATGGCTGAGGGGTTTAAGCGCTATGCAGAAACAGCGCGGGGCAGTGCATCACTTTGGTATGATGCCGCACTTGATGGCCACTGCTTGTGCAAGCTGCCTTGAGTTGACTTCATAGTCCCTTGAGTTCTTGAGGGAAGGTCCTTAGTTTTGTTGACTTTGTATAGCGCCAGACATTCACAGAATCACACTGTGTGGCACTGAGGCGATAGGCTTTCCTATAGTCAATCCAGGCTGTGCTCAGATTGGTCTGTCTAGACCTTGAGTCTTTGGGTGATGCTCTTCTTGAGCAACTGGTGTTGTTCCCAATGCCCTTCTGAGCTGTGCTCATGTACTGGCCATTGGTCCTGTAACTTGACGGTTATGATGCCTGATAGGACTTTCCATGTTGTGGGGAGGCAGTTATGGCCGGTTCTGTCCCCTTGCAGGGTCTTTCATGATCAGCACTGTCTTTCTTGTGTTAGCCAGTTTGGGTGGGAGCCTGCTGCTTAGCAGCTGGTCATCTGTGCTGCTAGCATTCATGCACTGCTGATTAGTTCTTTAGCCAGTAGGTGTGGATCAGGTTCTGGTCCAATGGGAGGGTGGCATGTAAGTTTCAGTTCAGGTGTGTGGTGCACATCCACTTGTGTCTTTCAGGTCTTCTTGAGTCTGGGATTGTAATTGTGGAGTTGGTCTATTCAGCTGTGAGAGCAGCTTTCCTCTTTACTATGTGAAGTCGTTGGGGCTTAACTTATGCTGTTTCTCAGTAGTGTGGATGTAGGTCTTTTGTCAGTCATATCCCCTCATACGTTTCATTGTTATCCCTCTCTTTAGGTCTTCTGTTGTAGTAGGCATTCCCAATTCCAGGTTCTCTTGTCTTTCCATGAATTGGTTTGTTTCCAGTAGCCACTATCGTCAATTGTCCTGGTTCTCTCAACTCTGGTACGGACTGTTAATCCGTTGGCGACGTCGAGCCGGCATGACTACTCCTAGTTCGTGTCACTCTTCATATTGAGTAGGCAGTTGATAGCATTAGGGGGTCTTTTGCCCAAGGTCCCCTACTGGAAAGTTGGGTACCAACTGGGATTTGAACCCCAGTCTCTTGTATCGAAGGGCGGTCTCCTGTATCAACGGGCGGTGCTCTTAACCACTATGCTATCCAGTCGCTATATCTATATATATGTCTATCTCAATTTAAATACTTTTGGAAATTAGGATGATGCTGTGAATGTGGGCATGTCTACTCTAGAAACCTAAGTCAATCTATGTGAGGTCAACTTACAACCACTGCAGTTATTACTGTGGTGGTTCATGTCCACACTACCCTTCATCTGTCGATGGAGCACGTCTTCAGCAAGAATGCTTCCACTGCCTTAAGAATGACAGTGTGGTGGGCTGAGAGCCCAGCCTCTCAGGTCTGTACACAACTCCTCTCCAGAATCCCAGCTGTTCCCCAGGGCTGCCTCCCAGTGCTCTTGCCTCCCCATTCCCTGCCACCAGGAGCCTGGATGCCCTCCTAGGCCATTGACTCCCCACTCCCAACCACCTGTAAACCAGCAGCCCCTCCCCCTGGATTCTTGGCTCTCTACTCCCGACCTCTGGGAGATCATCTGCCCCCCTAGGGCTCCTGGATTCCCAGCAGGGAGCTGGGAGCATTGGTGCAGCTGGGCTCCCTGCAGGGAGTGTGGACCCAGGAGCTTCTGGACTGCAGACGGGTTCCCTGTGAGCTGGGAGTCCAGGAAGAACTCTGGCTGAGAATGGGGAGCTGGAAGGGTGAAGTCCAGCTTGGTGTGCGAAGGCCAACCAGAAGCTGGGATGGGAGTGGGAAGCCAGGATCCAGGGGGCAGCCCAAATGGAGAGCAGGAAGCCTAGCGCAGCCCAACCGGGAGCAGGAGCCCAGGGAGGAGCTTGGCTTTCTTGTCAATCTCACAGCTCCAGCATGAAGCCGTGAAATTGACAAGAATGATAGCCAACTTCCAATGTGCATAACCTGCAGCGTCTACACGGACACTACATTGCCCGAACTACACTGACATAAGCCTCTTGAGGTGGAGTTATGTTGGTGTACAATGGTACTTACATGAGCAGAAGCAATGCTGCAGGGTGTAGACTGACATAAATAGGTTGATCTAAGCTGCTTTATGTTGACCTAATTCTGTAGCATAGACCAGGCCTCTGAATCTTGGAGCATTAATTATTGATGCTATACAATACTCTGACTTTGGTTATAAAAGTCACTCAGCCTGGTATGTCTTTCCTGACTGTGCTAGAAAAAAACTAATGGTGGATGAATGCTAACATAGCTGTGATAAATCAGTGAGCTACATTGCTAAGAGAAATTGACAGGTGTATAAATAGCCTTTACAAAGTCAGCATAACCTCTGGGTTCTCTCCAATAAATATCTTCTTTGTACAGATATTCTTACTAGAACTTTGATTTCTCACTTTAAAATGATATTTTAGAGCTTGTTTCAATACCTGGACTTAGTGCAAGCAGCACAGATTATTCTACAATTTATTTTGATTTCTACATTTTTAAAAATATATGAAATAAAAGTGCCTGCAGTGTGTTCTAGGCACCTTAAGTAACCATTAAAATATGAACTATATATATAATAAATCCAGTAGCCTGCCCTACCCTGCATAAAGCAAAATGGGATCAGCCAAGCAACATGAAACAAACAGCATTGAAAGATGAAAACAAACGGAACACTCCACTTTCCCCAACAAGAGTGACCTTTACCCCCAATGTTTTTCATCTATCACTGCACTGTCTCCAGCCTGCTCCAACTGTCTGTGCAAACAGATGAATTTTGCAGCATGTTAGGAAAACTAGGACAAGACTATTAAAAAATAGGAGATTACCACCCACCCACCCACACGCATACAACCACACATGCATACCACCATGCACATACTCCCTTCTTCAGCAAGGTATTTTCCACTTTTGATGATTTTTTTTGTTGTTGTTGATTTCTGGTGACCAAAAGCCAAAATATTTTAGATAAAAAGCATTTTTCTAGAAAAAAAAAATCTCTTTGGTTCAGCCTCTCCAACATGCCTAGCTAAAAAGATCTGAGTCAGACTCTGGATTTCAACCAAAGGAAGAGAGAATGGCACTTAGCCCGATAAGCATAAGAACAGAAAACAGCGCATAATTCTTCTGTGGGTAGGGAGAACAGAGCTGTCCCCTCTCCCTTCCTACATAGTCAACATTAAAAAGATCAATTCACCATAGCTTACTGCCTTTAAAGTCTAGTGGCTTCTTGGCCCCAAATTAATTTGCCAGCAATGCCCCTCGGCAATGTACATTGGCCAAACCGGACAGTCTCTACGCAAAAGAATAAATGGACACAAATCTGACATCAGGAATCATAACATTCAAAAACCAGTGGGAGAACACTTCAACTTCTCTAACCACTCAGTGACAGACTTGAGGATGGGAATTTTGCAACAAAAAAACTTCAAAAACAGACTCCAAAGAGAGACTGTTGAACTTTAATTAACATGCAAATTAGATACAATTAACTCAGGCTTAAACAGAGACTGGGAACGTTTGGGTCATTACACTAATTGAATCTACTTCCCTATGTTAAGTTCTTCTCACACCTTCTATGGGTCATCTTAATTATCACTTCAAAAGTTTTTTTTCTCCTGCTGATGATAGCTCATCTCAATTGATTAGACTCTTCCTGTTGGTATGCATACTTCCACCTTTTCATGTTCTCTGTATGTATAAATATCTCCTGTCTGTGTGTTCCATTCTATGCATCCGAAGAAGTGAGCTGTAGCTCACGAAAGCTCATGCTGAAATAAATTTGTTAGTCTCTAAGGTGCCACAAGTACTCCTGTTCTTTTTGCGGATGCAGACTAACATGGCTGCTACTCTGAAACCTTTCAGTTTTGTTTGATTTCAATGGCAATTATAGATTATTTTTCTTCTGTTTGATTCCCATCTGTCAGTTGAAGAGCATCATTGTTTTGTTCATCTTTAAACCCTTTTGTTCTATGTCATTCTTGTCTATATCTATGCAGCTCATCCTGTATTTGTGATCCCTTGCACTCTGGTGAATAGTGCCATATATGGCATTCTTTCTAGGTCCATTCTTGACATATTTCCAAGCCATTGCAATTGTCTTTTCTCGTATCTTCAGTAGCAGCATGATTTCTTGCCCTTCTTCTGACATTAAAAAAAAAATGCAGTCTTGCTCTCAATAGATTCATCAGCCAGTCAATATCTTTTGTTCATTGGCTTTCATCATGAACCAACATTCCAACCCACAATTGGCAGAACAATTTTCTCACAGAGACTCAATTTTGTTTTATTCAAAAAATCTTTAGCCTTCCAGATCTTACAGGATTTTCAGACTGCAATAGTGGCTAGTCTGATTCTTCTTTTTAAGTCATCCTCACAACTTCCATTCTTTTACTAGTACTCCATGCACACTTTGTTTATCAGTCTACCTTGTCACTTATGCTCTGTAACGTGACCTTGGTAAACACTATGAGGTTAATATTGTTGGTGAATCCAAGGTTATTACTTGTCTTCCTATATAACATGACTCCTCTCGTTTCCTGTTTCAGTGCTACAGCCATTACAGCTTCCAATACCAAGTTTAACAAATCTCATGATAATGTGCATCTTTGTCTCACTTCTGTAGGCATCCTGAACCAATCCATCAGCATCTTGTCTACTCTCGCCACACTCGTTGACTTGCTGTAGATATTTTCTATCAGCTTGATCAATTTCTCAAGGATGCCATATATTGACAATAATTCTTTCTGTGAAATGCTATCAGAAGTCTATTTGAAATTTATAAATGTCTAAAGCTGTTGTAACAGATTCAGTTGTGTTCTGTGTACTACTCTGATCTATTATACTTCAACCTGGTCTAAATCTAGTCTGTTCCCCTGCAAATGCCATATCCATATACCTCTTCATTTTCTTCTTTCTCCAGCATGTTCAATAAGCTGATTCTGCTGTAGTTCTTGCACTCACTTCTATCTCCATTCTATTGATTGGTACTATTATCACTTTCCCGTATTCACTCAGCACTTGCTCTTATGTGTAAATCTTGTTGCCTTTAGCCCATGTTCCTCACCAGCTCTCAGTAACTCTGCTCTCATGTTGTCACATCTCGGCACTCTTTTCTTTTTAAACCTTTCTATCAAGATTTTTACTTCTAAAAACTCCAGCATCTACTCTCCCTTATTTGTACTTGGAAGCTTCACCGGGACCAATTCATCTACTGTTTTCTGCCCGTCACACCGCTCTTCAAAATATTGTTTACATTGCTTATGCATTGTTTGTTCGTCCTCAATTATTTGTGTGTACTTGTTTTTCACTGTCGACATCTTTAACTCATATGTCTCACCCAGTTATATTATCTTGCAATAGAAACTCTGTGTCGCATTTGTCTTCACATATTCTTCTGTTTCTTTACATAGCTTATTTATCCAGTTGTTCCTGTGTCTCTTCACTTTCTGTTTTATTTCTCTTGTCAGCCTATTGTATTCAGCTCTTAGACTTGTCTTCCTTTTTTTTCTCCTTCAGCTTCCTATGCTTGTCACTCAACTGCAGCACTTCATCCATTATCCACTTTGGTTTCTTTGTTTTGGCATTGTATCCAATACTTTTTTCAGCTGCTTTTATGATCCCATTTTTACACTGCTCCATGTCTGTTCAATGTTCAGATCTTCTATTACTAGAGATGTGATGATTTTCTGCATGGTTTCTTTGTATTCTTTTCTGATATCTGGCTCTTTCAACTTGTCCACATCATCAACCTTAATACTCAGCACTTTTTCAGAAACTCTCAACCTCAGCCTCATTGATGTCAGCACTATTTTGTGATCTGATCCAATATTGGCTACTGATGATCTGAATGACAACATACTTGATTTCCATCTGTGATTTACAAGTACGAAGGCTATCATGTTCTTTATTTCCTGATCAGATGATATAATCCAGGTGCACTTCCTCTGGAAGCTTTCTTTGCTGAAATAGTGTATTTGTTATCAACAGATTGTTACTTAGGCAGAACTATAGTAGCCTTTCTCATCTTCTGTTTTCTTCACTCAGTCTGAACCTGCCTATTGTTCAAGCCCAGAAATTCCAGTCGATCCTACTTTTGCATTAAAAACTCTCATCACCAATAAAACAACTTGTCTTGAAACTTCCTGTATTTCTTTCTGTAGATCATTATGTAAATTTCCAGTTTTTTTCCTGGGCACTGCTGAAATTGGCATATATGCTTGTGGTATTGTTACTGGGCCAGATATGATTCTGAATCTTGCCTTCAACATACAAAGAGATATTGGCTTAAATGTCATAAGAACCTGACATACCTTCAGCTTTACCACCAAGGCAACTCTGTTCTCACACCTACCATCTCTTCCTGATGCCAGTAACCTATTTTCATCATAGGAGAATTCTCCTGTGCCTTCTCATCTCATTTCACATAGACTGATGATTCCCCTCTGAAATCTTTTCAATTCATGCATCATTACTGCAAGAACTCCAGCCTGATATAATGTTATATTCCATGTTCCAATAACTATCTGTCTTATCCTTAGAATTCATAATATAATTCCCTGTTCTGCATACTATATTTTTTTTTTTACTTCATACATTTTACCCCATCTTGTTTTCTCAGTGGTGAATGCATCTGGGTGATGACCAAGCCAGCATGATTTAGTTTCTCTTTCCATTTTACATTTGGTTTCTATGTCCCAATATTTGCCGTGTTTGAGCATGATTACTTGGCTTTGTGGATAACTTGTGTATTGTAATCCATCAACAACACTGCTCTGAACTCTCCAGTAGCTTGCTCCAGCATAGTTTCCACCAATGTGTGGGGGGATTTTAAAAAGTAGTACTTCTGCATAGTAGATAAATGCATCACCAAGAGGTGATTTGCTTGCAGTTGGTCCCTGTCACTAACTAAAATCTGAGGCGTGGCTCCAAGTGGCTGTGTGTGCTCTCCAGTGCTGCATCCTAGGACTTTGCCTTGAGAGGCCTGTGAAACTTTAGTGAGGGTAGCTAGTGGCAATAACCACTAGTGACAGGGCACATCTCATCCTCTATGTTCATGAAGTATTGCTATAACAAAGCTAGCAATTATAGATTGTAGGTTGAATTTTCTATTTTGGATTCTGTATGTGGATAGCAAGAAAAATGTCTGGAAAATTAACCTATTTAAAAACCTGGCATTGAAGTTCAGTAAATGAATTGTTAAAACATTGAAAATAATCAAGACAAAGTTGTTCAGTGTTATTATGAAGTTATGCATTATTTAAATGCAGAATTCAGGGGGTTACCTCTAGTGGATTAATTAGAGTAAACTGTTCTTTTTTTGTGAACTGTTATAGTTTTAATTTTAGAGACAAATGATTAATCATCTAACATTACCCCTTTTACTAACATAGGTAATTTGCATAGAGAAAAAATAGACTAATATTATCCATAAATAATTTCAAGGATTTTGAGGGCATCTTGTACACTGACAAGACTTTGTTGTTTTGGTGCAGAGCAATGCATGTTATCCATGTTTCTAATGAACTCACAATAAATTAGGATTCCGTTCCAGAAGATTTAACAAATTGATATCAGTCAAATGATTTATAGCAGGCACTAATCAAGCTATGTGGGTAACCTTTGAGTTTAATTTACATGCAGTTGGGCTTAGCAACTTGTACACAGATTTGCATGACATTTGGAAAAGACCAGGTCTTTAAAACACATGAAATAATCAGAAGCTCCATTATGTTATCTATGATAAACAATAATAATAAATTATTTTCATCTGGATGTTCAGGATTAATCGTTATTTTACATACATTTTCAGCTTTCTATATATCAGGAATCGGCAACCTTTGGCACACGGCTCACCAGGGTAAGCCCCCAGGCAGCTGGGCTGGTTTGTTTACCTGCCGCATCCGCAGGTTCAGCCAATCATGGCTCCCACTGGCCACGGTTCACCGCTCCAGGCCAATGGGGGCTGCAGGACATGGCGGAGGCCGAGAGATGTACTGGCCGCAGCTTCTCGCAGCCCCCATTGGCCTGGAGTGGTGAACCATGCCAGTGGGACCTGCGATTGGAAGAACCTGTGGACATGGCAGGTAAACAAACAGGCCTGGCGTGCCAGGGGGCTTACCCTGGCGAGCCGCGTGCCAAAGCTTGCTGATCCCTGGTACATATGTTGGGTTTCAATACCACCACATCCTTTATGAGTCCTGTTTGTATGAAGTGCAGTACAATGGAACAAACACCTTGCTTTTCTTACATGCATATATATCACAAATTTAGTTGGTCATCTGGATGGGAATAGAGATTGTTACATCAAGTCTTCAAAAATGTGATCAGTGCCATGTCCCTCTTTTTATGGAAGTATGTCTCTCGGTCTTTACTGCCTTTCTCTCTCAAAACTAGCAATTCACTTCTGGACACTCAAATGATTAATGTTTATTGGACAATTCTTCCTCCTGGGCATTGGCTTTCTTCCACAACCCTTATTTTTATGTCTGCAGTAGGAAGTTGTCCTCAAGTTTGTGATTCTTTGGAAAATATTAGTATTCTTAAAGAAAAATATGAAAGTTTCTTAAACTCCATGGATGAGCTTCAACACTGCCTTATGCTTTGTGTAGTTGTTTACACCTCCGTAAGCTCACTGTAAAAGGCTAATTTACTTATTATTTTTAATGAAACTTGAGAGTAGACCTGGTATTTCTAAATTGTCTGAAATCAGGAGACCAAGGTTAAGGCTTCACTGTTTTTTTGTTTTGTTTTGTTTTTTGATCAATAACTGAAACACATAAATTGACAATTGCACTGATACGACAAGTATGTTTTGATCTTCTTGAACATGAATGGAAAAAAGTATGCAGAGAAGTGCTCTGATGCAAATTAGCTCATTTCAGATGTAACCCACATACTTAGCTAATGCTGTGGAACAGACTCATTAATCTCTAAGTGATCTCAGTGCCACTAGATGGGACAGAACACCACACCCAGAAGGTGTGTAGGTTATACAAAGATATAATTTAATTAATAGTAAATTCAGAAATGGCTTAGGGCCTAATTCTGCAAACTTTGCTCAAACAGATAGTTCTTAATCATGCAAGCAATCCCCACTGAATTCTGTGGGACTATTTATTCAAATAAGCGTTACAGTATCAGGGTCTCAATTAAGGGTGATACAAGATGTGTTTGTCTCACACAAAGCTCTCTGTGATCTCCAAAGACATATTATCAGTTATAAACCCAATTAGGATCAAGAGTGTGGTTTAGTTGTTAATGTGGGGCCCTTGGCGTCTGAATTCCTGGGATCCATCTCTACCTCTGCCACTGACTCATTGTGGGATCTTGGACAGGACCTTACCTCACCTTGCACCATTTCATGAACTGGTAAAATGGATATAAAAATACCTATCTCAGACAGGCTAAACATGTTAAATTAAGTAGTATTTTTATAGGCCTTTGAGATTCTTGCATGAAAGTAGTTACTAAATATAAGTGAAAAATATAATGTCATAAAAATATACTGCATTCAATTAGTGAATCAGGAGAAGGAGCATTTAAAAAAAACATTATTTAAAAAAAATATATTTCTATTGCTGTAGCACTGAGAATCTTGAGTCAGAGTCCAGTTCTCCATTGTGCTAAGCACTGTACAAATACAGAACAAATAGCTAGTCATTGCCTCAAAAAGCTTACAATCTAAGTATGAGAACAGATGAATATAGACAGAGAGAGGACTACAAGAAAATAAGGAGACAATATTGGTCGTCATGATGGGCAGTGATCTCACACCAGCAGCCTAATTGCTTTCCAGTTTTTTTCTAGGCATGACAGTAAAGGAAAGGTTTAATGAGGGTTCCAAAGAAGGATAATGAAATAGCATTATGGATCTTACAGGGATCTCCTTTCAAGCATGAGAGGCAGTGTGGGAGAAAGCCCAAAGGTATTTATTTGAAACTATAACAAGTGACTAAGGGAGATTTCATCACTGGTCAATCAGAGGCAAGAGTTGACCTTTCAATAGCAAATGAGAGATGATGGTAGGCTAGGCTTAGGTCAAAAAGAGGTTTGAAATTCAAGAATAGCAGCATATGTTTGCTCCAATAAAGCAGGGGAAGCCAGTGGGAGTATGCAAAGAAAAGAGTGACATGGCCAAAGAGAGGGCCTAGGAAAATGATTCTTTGCTGCTTCATCCTGAATCAATATGAGTGGGAAATGATTGCATTTGTCACAACCAGAGAGAAGACTGTCTTCCTTTCACTGGATAGACAAGAAGAGTGAGGTAATATCTTTTATTGGACCAACTTCTGCTGGTGAGAGAGACAAGTTTTGGAGCTATACAGAGCTCTTCCTCAGGTCTGGGAAAGCTAAATACAAGATCAGAGTCCCACAGCTAAATACAAGATCAAACAGATAGATTAGCATAAGTAGTTAGCACATATTCTAAGGGACCATTCAAGGTGAAGTGGCGTGTTAACACCCTGTCCACACAGGACTAAAAGGGAGATAAGTGGGTTACAAATTGTTGTAATAAACTATAATCCTGTGTCTATATTAAAACCATGATTTTTAGTGTCAAGCAAAGTCATGAATTTAAGCTCCCAGGCTCATCTTCTGAAAGTATTGTGTAGGTTTCATTTGAGGATGAGGACTTATAGGTCAGATATAGAGTAATCACTTTGAGAAAAGTATTCACGTATAGGGGGTGTGCTGTTTTTGTCTTTTATCATTTTCCTATGTGAGCTCATTTGAGATCATGGTGATTGTCTGGTTTCATGCTGTTTTGGGGGCATTTAGTACTGGATGAGGTACACCACATGTTGTGATAGGCATGAGTAGGATCCATGGATCTCAGAAGGTGTCTTGATGGGGATGTTGATTATTGCAGCAGGGAGATATGTCTGCAGGTTTTTCATCAGTTGCTCTGGTAGGGCAGGGTTTCTCAAATGGATCAACACTTGTGTAGGGAAAGCTTCTGTCAGGCCGGGCCAGTCTGTTTACCTGCCCCATCCACAGGTCTGGCCGATTGTGGCTCCCACTGGCTGCGGTTTGCCATCCCAGGTCAATGGGGGCTGTGGGAAGTGGAGGCTCCCCTTCCGGCAGCCCCCATTGGCCCAGAGCAGTGATCCGCAGCCAGTGGGAGCTGTGATTGGCCGGATCTGTGGACGGGGCAGGAAAACACACCAGCCCAGCCCACCAGAGGCTTTCCCTACACAAGCGGCGATCCCTGTTTGAAAAACCCTGTGGTAGGGTCTAGTGCCACTTTGAGTTATTGTGTCCTGGTCTGTGGGGAGCTTGATGTGGGACAGGTTGGGAGATTGTTTGAAGGTGACAAAAGGAGGTGAAAGAAAAATTTCTTTCAGCATGGGTTCCCCATCAAGTATGGGTTGTAGTTGTTTGATGATACACCATCTTTTCATTGTCATTTGTCTGTTATGTCTTTGATTAGAGGTTTCATAAATTTCCTTTGCAATTGATTAATTTTTTACTTCTATCCATTTTTGTTATTTATATGGATCTTTTAAAAAATATAAATACCTATCCTTGGATCATTTATATTGGCCTTAGTCCCTATGTTAAGGGCTTAAATGCAGTATAAATCCAGTGGTAGGGAACAATGTGGAAGCACAGCACCTACACTAGAATGTCTTGAGCCATTGTACCTCATTGAAGCAGTGCCTCAAACTGTGCAGGGTACAAGCAATTGATACACCATTCTTCACAGGGTGCAGTATGCATTCCCAGTATGTAAATCCAGTTTCAATATTCTCAATCCCATCTATCTCCAGGACTAGCCTGGAACAGTCTCTGCCATCAGGGGAATACAACAAGTCTTTGTATTCATCCTCTGTGTTGTTGCTCAAGCAAGTGAAGTCTCCTTGAACACTTTACCCACTCACAAATCTGTGCAGAGCTGAGCACAGCTGACAGCTAAGTAGTTTGACAACTCTACCTTTGGATGTTTATGACCCCACATACCACAAAAGGTTTTCAAAGAGTGGGAAAAATTGTAACACTTTACCTTGGTACCTACATTGTTTCTCAAAATGCAAGTGCCTGCCTCAAAAATTGGCTTTGAAAACCAAATACAATCTGAGTCAACCAAGTATATCCTTAGAATTGGAACATGTCAGAAGTAAAATATGAATTGATGTTGTTGCAGTCTATAGTTTTCATCATTTTTTCCTGAAAAGAAAATACACATTATGGTGTTCCTTCCCTTGCAGAAAGGTTATCCCATAGATTTATGAAGCAACACTGCCAAGTCAAAAAAGAGATGGCCATCATATTTGACTGATGTGAATAAGTGATAAAATATTTGATCATATGTCTGTGAGTACCTTCAGCAATTTTATAATCTAATACCTCTTCAGTGGTCAACCATATCCAAAGCCCCAGGTATTCAACAACAATACAGATTTTAGTATACAAGTCTTTAAAAACATGCCTATGTTTAAATTCAGTTAGTACATTCTAGAAAATAAAGCAAAGAGTTCTTGGTAGCAATTACCAAGCCACTTATGAAAATAAAAGTATTTTCTTACACGACACTGATATAATATGGTACAAAAACCATAAAGGCTTTTAGGGCCAGATGTTCAGCTAGTATAAATCACGATAACTTCATCTACTTGAATGGAGTTATGTTGATTTACACCTGATGAGAATCTGGCCCTAAGAATTCTGAGGTTACAAAATAAACCCCCATCCCTTCTAACAAAACAGGATAAAATGGCAATTTTTTATAATTAAATGTTAATCAAAGACTTGATAAAATAAAAAGAGAAAGACATAGATTTTCCAAAGCATGTGTAATATGGCCAGAAGCGACAAAGAGTCCTGTGGCACCTTATAGACTAACAGATGTATTGGAGCATAAGCTTTTGTGGGTGAATACCCACTTCATCAGACGAATATGGCCAGGTGATTTCCAACTTGTGATTTTTACACATGGATATGGATGTGTGCAGATTCTAATTTGTGCCTATAAATCGGGTGTTTCATGTCTGCACTGGGTTCTATTATATTATCAATTTAAAAATACTTACATTATTGTAATATCAATCGAATGTTAATGTTGTTTGAGGGCCGTGTGTTCATGCTAAACATAGTAGAGGTTCAGCATATTTCCTGATTAATTGATATGACAATTTTCCTATATAACATGAATATTATTTTAAATTAAGATATTGTTATGCAGATTTGGGACACGTTGTTCAACATGCTTACCTTGCTAGTCATTTTGTGGCTTTGATGCAGCGGAGATGCCATTAGAAGCACAGAACAGAAATCTCAACTAAGAGCAGTTGAGGCAAGGGTTTATGTGCTTCCACATCTCTTCTTTCTCTCCAAACCCTCGCTTTCACAATATAGGAGATTCTGCTTCTTTTTTCTCCATTTCTTTCTGCTGCTGGCAGTATAGATATGGGAGAGTTAGTCAGAAACTGCATCAGGGGCCAAAAACTCCAATATCTGTCCAACCCACAGCTGCTATTGAGAAGCAGGATTGTATTGGTGTCAGGCAATTGGCTTTTATTTGGTAGTAATGGAGTCTGAAGTGGATTTTTACGGATTGCCTATGTGGGTACACACTGTGGGCTCTCTGCTTCAGCTCCATGTGTCTGGTGATGCCAGGGGTTTGGATCATTGCCAGTTTGGGGATTTTTTTGGCAGGGATTTTTCCCATATGGCAAAGGGGGCAAAATGCTGTGTGGGTTTTTTCACCTTCATCCAGCATCCATCCAAGAGGTATGCTTTGGTGGATTAAATTACAATTGTCAGAATTTTGGCAGGTTCTGTTGTGGTTTGGAGAATTGAAAGCAACTGATTGAAATCCCCATAACCGGTGGGCTGCCTGGGCATTGGTCCTGACATGGCTATTCATAGTTCACTTTGCATTTCACACAGCTTGACAATCCCTTCATCTTAACTCTCTGATGTGAAGGTTTGGAGTCGTTTGGGACACTGACCTGAGAAGGACTGAGGGTAAGAAAGTTCATGGCCATCACACCCACTCTCAGATTATAGTTCATCAGGACTACTTGTGCCAGTTGAGATCCATCTGGAACAACACTGTGGATAGTAATCAAGGTAGGTAACATTTTAAATAAAGTTGCAGCCTCTGCATGTAACTATATTATTATGTCTGTGTGACATTGTGTCTGTGTCCATGCATTGTTAGGTGCTCACAAATGCCAGAAAGAACAAGAAGGAAAGTATGCATGGGGGAGGGATAGCTCAGTGGTTTGAGCATTGCCCTACTAAACCTAGGATTATGAGCTCAATCCTTGAGGGGGCCATTTAGGGGTCTGGGGAAAAAATCTGCTTGGGGACAGGTTTTGTTCTGAAAAGGGGGTTGGATTACATGACTTTCTGATGTCCCTTGTATACCTGATATTCTATGATTTCAAGAAGTAATCAACTTGTCCCATAGTGTTACCACTGTTGCATGTATCCCCATGTTACTGCTACCCTGCAATGTCAGAAGTAGATAAAGTTATTCTTGTATTTTCCCATATAACACATTTTCCTCCCTCCTTCCATCCCATTCACTCAGTGGATACAGAAAGAAGAGCACCATTCTGCACCATCATTTGGTAATCTCTATGTCATTTGGGGTTCCCTGCATGGGGAAGTAATAGGTCTGAGGAGCTGGGTGCTCTCCAAGCACCGGTCTATGATCAGCCTCACAGGGGTTCTGCATTAAATTTAATACTGAGATTGTTGGTATTAACTTTGGTGGACATTCCTGCTGGGAAGTCCTGTAGATGTAATTTACATGGACTTCCGTGAAGCATTTGATATGGTATTACATGAGAAATTATTAGTTGAATTAGGGAAGATTGACATTGGTTCAAGAATTGTAAAGTGGGAAGAAACTAGCTGAAGGGGAGAATGCAACTGGTTATGCTGAAAGGTTAATTTTCAGACTGAAGTAAGGTTACTAGTGGAGTTCCTCAAGAAATAGGTTTGGGTTTGATCTTATCTAATATTTTTATTAATGATATTGGCACAAAAAGTAGAAGTGTGAGAATGAAATTTGCTGATGACACAAAATTGAGAGCTGTTGTCATTAAGAGAAGGATTGGAATGTTATACAGGAAGATCTGGATGACCTTGAAGACTGGAGTGACAGAAATGGGATGAAATTTCAGTAGTACAAAGTGCAAGGTCATGCACTTAGGCTCTAGTAATAAGAATTTTAGGTACAAGCTGGGGGTTCATCAACTGAAACATTAGAGGAGTAAAAAGACCTGAGTGTGCTGATCAATCAGAGAATGTCTATGAACGACGAATGTGAAGTGGCCATGAAAAAAAGGTAAACTCTATCCTAGGTGGGGCATTTCCAGTAGAAATAGAGAAGTATTAATGCCATTAAACAAGGAACTGGTAAGACCTCATGTGGAATACTGTGTACAATTCCCTAGCAAATATCATACTCAAGAAAGATTAATTCAAACGGAAACAGGTAGAGAAAGGCTACTACAATGATCAGCGGATGGAGAGACTATCTTATGAAAGAAGACTAAAAGATCTTGGTTTGTTTAGCCTACCAAAATCAAGGCTGAAAGGGAAGAGGTTTATAAATACATCAGGAGGGTAAACCCCAGGGAGGGTGTAGAACTATTTAATGTAAAGAACAATGTTGTCACAAGAACAAATGCTTATAAACTGGCCATGAATAATTATTGAGTGGACATTAGAAGGTTTCTGATCATCATAGGAATGAAGTTCTGGAACAGCCTGCCAATACTAGCGGTAGGGGCAATTAACCTAATTAGTTATAAGACAAGGCTTGACAAATTTTTAAGTGGCACTGTATGATGAGTTGCTTGTGGTGGTTGTGGAGCCAGGGCTTGGCGCTTGGAGTCCCTTCTGACTAATTTCTTATGCTCCTAAAATCTCATGAATCAGGACTTCTGCTTGTCACCTATAGGAGTCAGCAAGTAATTGGCCCCGTCCTCTCCCTCTCTACTGTTTATTTGTCTCCTTCCTCTGAAACATCAGAAATGTTTACAGATGGAGAAGGGACACTGGAAAAGATGGGCCAGTACTCTGAGGTACTGAGAATGCTCTCTCATAAATGCTTGGTTGTCTGGTTCCTGCTCACATAATTGATAACCATACGTACAGTCAGGAAGGAATTTTCCCAGAGGACAGATTGTCAGAGACTTTGAAGTACTTGCTGGGATCTTCTGATTTTATCTCATTTAATCAATTCCCTGCCATTTCAGGAGCCTCAGGCATTAGTGCCCCTTAGTCCCTTCTGTTCTCTGTTTGGGGCTTCCAATAATTTAGTCTTCAGAAGGGCACAATACTTTGCAATACTAATTCCAGTTGTTGGGCTTAGTGTGTGGCTGAATGGGTGGTGTTGGTGGGTTATGATGCACAGGAAGTCAGACTAGATTATCTATTTGTCCCTTTTAGTCTTAAATTCTGACTCTGTGGAGGGATTTTTGAGGCAAAGCACCAGAAGAAGATTCCACTGTCGCAGGGCTTCACTGGTGTCATGTCATAAGGTGCACCAATGCTTGAGGTTTCTGCAATGGCAGGGAACTGATTAAATGAGCCAAGAAGAAGTAATGAGGCTCCACATACAATTAAGAATCACAAGGCCACCATATAGAAGGCCCTGACTGCAGGAAGATCCCTTGAGAACTTCATGGATCTTAGCCGTTCTAAATTAACCCCCAAACCAATTCCAGAACAATACCCTCTTTTCCAGCTGAATAATTCCAACAAAGCTCTGTGACATTTCCTGTAGGATAACTGCAAGGTGGTAGTTGAAATGAGACTTAAGAAGAGCAAGAATTAAAGACAAAGGAAAGGAAATATAAAGATGAGGCGATCTCAGAAAGAGCAAGAGAATTGCATTTGTGATAAAGAATGGTCCCTATGGAAACAGGAAGAGTCAAAATAGTGGACACTCGTGTAGGACAAATAGGCCTACGATAATGTAAACCAGGGGTTGGCAACCTCTGGCATGCGGCTTGCCAGGGTAAGGACCCTAGCAGGCCGAGCCACTTTGTTTACCTGCCGCATCAGCAGGTTTGGCTGACCGTGGCTCCCACTGGCGAGTTGTGTGCCAGAGGTTGCCGACTCCTGATGTAGACATTAAGAATAAACTTTAGCATGTTATAATTTAATAAGTTTATGTTAATTAATTTAACAAACAGCCTGTGCTTGAGCTTTGCCAGAAAAAAACAACAACCTTTCACCCAGTTTCCCAATGTGTCCAAGAAAGACAGGATGACAGTTCTCTAAGTTCTTAGATTGGTCATATAAGCAATATATAGGGCCCTATCAGCTTTGAGAAAATGTAAGTATGAGACATGTGAATACAAAGAGAACAACATTTCTATGCCAAAGGACAATGGGTCATAAGTTAGGCCCTGGTATTTTTCTTGTTATAATAGTCAAGAGGCCATTTAGGAGTCTCCATTATTTATCCAAATAAGGAAGGCTGAGATTATTTTTTTGGTGTCATTGTCTTCTTTTATTGCCCCATAATTACTTGTGAAAAAACAGACTCATGGATATGACTAAGAAACAATATCTTAAGAAGAAGGGTCCCAAAAGTGGCCCAAAAGTCAGACTCATATCAGTCAACTAGCACTGGAGAATGCAGTTGGAGTACAAAACCTGCGATTCCCTGATTCAGTTAGAAGTTCACTGGGCATGTCCCATAGGATGAGATCAGCCTGGATTTCATTTTTAAAAGGCCTGGTAAACAAGGAAGAAATTGTTTTCCCAATGTGGTCACCATGATGACAGTCAGACAGCTGATAGTCCTACTTTCCCTCCCAAGGAAAGCAGAGGGAATGACATTGCAAACCAGTCAGATGACGGGAGGGTGTTATGTGCTAGTGTTACAGCACCTGAGTCACAAGACATCACCTGGTTCCCCAAACTGCAACTCCTGCTTGACTCTGAGACTCCACAGACCAAGTAACTGCCCAGGAAATTCCTTTATCTTTTTCTAAGTAACTTCCTTCTGTCTATCTACTTAACAGAACATCTAAATACCTGCAGGGACACCTGACAGGAAAGACTTGTCCTAGACATTTTTAGAGGAGGAGTATATGACCAGTAACAGCATGGGTGTATAAGCCCATAGTAATAGGTTACCATTAGGCATTAATTAATCTAGTTGTAAAGCAAACCTTACCATAGATCACTAAAGGTTATCTGGGGTAAATAAAGATTCAGATCTCAACCTGTTGTTTCCACAAAGGAAAGTATTTACTTGGAGGTAAACCACATTGAGGTAGAAAGGCTAAGTAAGCCATTCAGTCATTGATGTTATGTTAACTCTGTGACATGATTATGGTTTCTGCTCATGCAATGATGTGACCAATTGTTGGTCTTAAATTCTTTTTTTATTAGTTAACCAATTCTAATTTGTACTATTAACTTCTTGATTTGACTAACTTGTAATTTTGATATAATTTTCATTTTGTTTACTAGTTTAGGGAAGTATAAGAAATTAGTTATCCTTATTTTTTTATGCTCTAAAATAAAAGCTATAAAAATACATCAAATTGGTTTTGTCTGATCAAATGGAGACAAGGTAAAAACAATCTTAATTAAAGCAACTGTAAATATTAATAGTGCATTTGTATCAAAACATGAAAATGCTATTAATTAATTCATTATTAATAATAATTATTGTTGTTATTATTATAACCAATTTAAATAGTTTCCCAGAAGAAGGAAAAAGGGACCTAAAACAAGTTACTCATGTTCCAAGAGTGTCACTTAAAAGCAGATCAGGTAGAAGCATCATCTCAGTGAAAATGTCTCACTCGGGTTTTTTTTTTGGTTATTTTTATATACCATTGTAACTTTATTTTATCTGTATTCTGAGCAACATTTGGAAACACACACATTTCTTTTTAACATGTTTTCCCTAGTTAATAAAACATTAAACACTTTTCCACATTTTGACTATACTTACAAATGTATAAACATTTTGATTCTTCCATCAATCTGCCTTTGTTTTTTTAAGCAAAATGCCTACCTGAAAGATGATCCTGCCCTCTAAGATCCTTTGAGAGATGACACTTACAAACTATTACTGTGTTCAGTTTGTAAGCAGTTGAATATACTAATAAAATATAGTTCAACTGCCATGGTGGATTTTGAATTATTAACTTTCATTAAACATGCAGACATGCAAGGTGAGGAATGAATATTTAAATCTCTGTTGGATATGTTTTATGTGGAGCACAATACATTACAAAAAATAAAAGTTATTGTGACCATTGCTACTGTATAGTGGTACAGTAACCGGTTGTTCAGAAGTTATCTGTACAATTTTCTGGATGATATTAAAATATTTGTGTATGAAAATTACATATTCTATTGACTGTCCAGGTCCTCTTCTGTTTCATACAAAGACCACAACTATGAACCTTACAAGACTCATAGTTTCATAGATTCCAAGGCCAGAAGGGATCAGTGTGATCATCTAGTCTGACCTCCCGTATAACAAAGGCCATAAAAGAATTTCTAAAGCATATCGCTTAGAAAAACATCCAGTCTTGATTTAAATAGTGTTAGTGACGAAGAATTCACCAAGTTGTTCCAAAAATTAATTACTCTCACTGTTAAAAATGTACACCTTATTTTGAGCCTGAATTTGTCTAGCTTCAAAATCCAGCTATTGGATGTTGTTATAGTTTGCCAGGGGTGGCTCCAGGCCCCAGCACGCCAAGCGCGTGCTTTGGGCGGCAAGCCACGGGGGGCACTCTGCCAGTCGCCGGGAGGGCAGCAGGCAGGCAACCTTCGGCGGCATGCCTGTGGAGGGTCCTCTGGTCCCGCTGCTCTGGTGGACTTCCCGCAGTCGTATCTGTGGAGGGTCCTCTGGTCCTGCAGCTCTGGTGGACCTCCTGCAGACGTGCCTGCGGAGGGTCCGCTGGTACTGCGGCTTCAGTGGACCTCCCGCAGGCATGCCTGCGGAGGGTCCACTGGAGCCGCGGGGCCGGCAACTGGCAGAGTGCCCCACACAGTATGCTGCCGTGCTTGGAGCGGTGAAATGTCTAGAGCCGCCCCTTGCTCTGCTAAATTGAAGAGTCTATTATTAAATATTTGTTCTGCCTGTAGGTACATATAAATTATACTCAAGTCACCCCTCTACCTTCTCTTTGGTGAACTAAGTAGATTGAGCTCCTTTTGTCTTTCACTAAACAGCAAGTTTTCTAATCCTTTAATCATTCTCTTAGCTCTTCTCTGAACCCTGTTCAATTTATGAACATCCTTCATGAATTTTGGACACCAGAACTGGACACAGTATTCCAGCAGTGGTTGCCTGAATACCAAATACAAAGGCTAAATAGCCTCTCCCCACCCACTCAAGATTTCCCTTTTCTGCAATCAAAAATTCCATTAAGTCATTTGGGCACAGAGGTGCACTGGGTAATGATGTTCAGCTGATTATCCATCACTTCAAATCTTTTTCAGGGTTGCTGTTTCCCAGGATAAAATCCCCGACCTGTAAGTATGGCCTATATTCTTTATTCCTAGGTGTATACATCGTCATTTAATCATGTTAAAACCCATATTTTTAGATTCTCCCAGAATACCAAACAATCTAGATCACTCTGTAGTAGTGACCTGTACTTTTCCTTATTTATCATGGCCCAATTTTTGAGTTATCTTCAAATTTTATCAGTGATATTTTCTTCAGATCAGTAATAAAAATGTTAAAGAGCATAGGGCCAATGACTAGTCCGTATGGGGCTAGACGCACACCCGCTGAATGATGATTCCTCATTTACAGCTTTTAATCCATTTAAGGTGAGCCATCTTAATTTTATATTGCTTTTTCTTTTTTAATCAAAATGTCATGCCGTGCTAGATTGAGTGCCTCACAGAAGTCTTATGTGCAATACATCAACAATGCTATTACCTTTATCCACCAACTCTATAACCACTTCAGGATATCGGATTAGTCTGACAGAATCTATTTTCTATTAATTCATGTTAATTTTCTTTAGTTATATACCCTCCTTTAATTCTTTATTAATTGAGTCCCATATCAGTGTCTGCATGATCTTAGCACAGGATTGATGTCATGCTGACTGGCCTGTGGTTACCTGGCTCATCCCATTTACCCTTTTTAAATATTGGAACAATATTAGCTTTCTTCCAATCTTCTGGAACATACCTGGTGTTTGAAGACTTATTGAAAAATCAATATTGAGAGTACAACTAGCTCCTCAGACAGTTGTTTTAAAACGCTTGGATGAAAGTTATCTGGACCTGCTGATTTAAAAATATCTAACATTAGTAGCTCCTCTTTAGCATCTTCCTGAGATACTAATGGAATGGAAAGAATGTTATTATATAACATGACTACATCATCTGTTTATCCTCAAGTACAGAACAAATATTTATTAAAAACTTGTACCTTTTCTGCATTATTATTGATAATGCTTCTATCATTTCCATTACTAGAATGGACCAATACCATTGTTAGGATTCTTTTTGTTTCTAATACGCTTAAAAAAATCTCCTTCTTATTATTGTCCTTAATTCTGGTGGCCATGGATTTTTCCTTGTACCCCTGTGCTTCTCTTTGTAATTTTCTAATTTTTTGCAAGTCATAGTTTCTGCTTTATATTCATTACTATCAACTTCCTTTTTCCCATTTGTTATATAGCAACTGGATAGCATAGTGGTTAAGAACACCACCCTTGGATATGAAAGACCACCCTTTGATACAAGAAACCAGGGTTCAAATCCCGGTTGGTACCCAACTTTCCAGTAGGGGTCCTTGGGCAAAAGACCCCCTAACGCTTCACCTGCCTACCTCAAATATGAGAGTGACACGAACTAGGAGAGTCATGCTCATTAGGAGCTACCACAGAATTATTGGGTTAGGCAGCGCGGTCTACACCCCATCTTAGAGGGGAGCTTCTCAATTGGTGTCATTGGGATCTGTGTTCAGGGAGCACTTGCCAGAGACAGTCAACCACTATAGATGGTAGGCGATGGTGATGCTTAGCAGGAAAGGACATAGGGCATAACTGAAGAAACAACAGTAGCTGGCATTAGTGTAAGGACATTCAAGCGTATGGGATGGCTAGAACCCATTCTCTCCAACCAAGACAGAATGGGAGATTCCGCAGAAGGTATGTGGAGCATAGCGGGCTAGATTTCTTGGGACTTCAGATCACGACAGGCAGGTTATTGGCATATCCATGAATTGTGGTAATGAAAATGGAGAAGAGACGGGTGGTGATAGATATAGCAGTGAAGTGACAGCACACAGGAAGAAGGTTGAGAATTTGGAAAGTAACGGCTGAAGGGAACTAGAAAGGATGTGGAAAGGTGAAGGCCAAAGTGGCTGCAGTGGTGGTAGGAGCCTCGGGGTGACTCCTGCTGGTGATGTGGTGCAACAGAATCAGACACAACATCAGAGTCACCACCGTAACTCAAACCAAATGAACTGGTATACGCTACAGCCTTGTAATCCTGGAGATGCTTGGCTACACAATCAAGAAAGAACCAACAGTATGTACCCACTCCTGGAAATGAGTTGGAAGGATAAGATCAAGGCGACTCGGAGAGAAGTTAGTCCAAGCTGGTGGAACTACAGGAGGGTGTAGAGATTAAGGCGATAAGACTTGGCTACTGAAAAAATTACAAGGCCTGACTCCATCTGAAGCCCTAGAGACTGCTAAACAAAGGCTCACAGCACTGGCTACCAGGCTAAGGAGATACACTAGAGAAGCCAGAGGCCAAAAAAGTAAATGCCCTGTCTCTCAAAAGAACCATCCAAGGTATACTCCCAACTGCAGTACAATAAAAGCAGAAACTAAACAGTACTGGAAGAACATATAGTGAAAGAGAAGAAAAACTCATAAAACACCATGCAAGTGGTGCAGGGCCTGAGAACAGAGCACAGCAATCTCCCAGAACAGAATCCAGACATCTACAGTGAAGCAGTGGTCAAGACACACATGAAGCAGCTGGACCAGACAATGATCCACAACTACTGGCTAAAGAAACTAATAGCAGTGCATGAACGCTAGCAAGCAGCAGCTGCATAGCAGCACCCAAAAATGGCTAACAAGGAAGGACAAGTGTTGATCATGAAAAGACCCCTGCAAGGAACAGAAACCAACCATAAACCTGCGCTCCCCACAACATGGAAGTCCTATCAGGCATCATAGCTGTCCAAGCTACAGGACCATATGGGCCAGTACACGAGCACAGCTCAGAAGGGCATGGGGAACAACACCCAGTTGCTCATAGGATAGAGCAGTCACCCAAGACTCAAGGTCTAGACAGACCAATCTGAGCACAGCCTGGATTGACTACAGGAAGCCTACGCCTCAATGCCGCACACACGTGGATCTATGAATGTCCCACGCTATACAAAGTCAAACAGGACACTAAGGACCTTTCTCAAGAACTCAAGGGGAACTCTATGGAAGACAACACTAGAAGTCAACTCAAGGCAGCTTGCACAAGTGGCCATCAAGTGGGGGGGGGAGTGGGCATCTACCCAAAAAGGTGATGCACATTTTGTTTCCCCAGCTGCTGTTCTGCATAGGCTTTAAACGCCCCTCAGCCAGATAATCACAAGGACTGGATAACGGGTACAGGTTCAGGATGGAACTACCATCAGCCACCTCCTCTACATGGATGACATCAAGCTGCATGCTAAGAATGAAACGAGACATTCGACTCGCTAAATGCCACCTGATGCGGATCTACAAGTGAGGATATCGGGATGCGCATTCAGACTGGAGAGAGTGTGGCCGGATGGTAGTGAAGAGAGGGAAGGTAGTCAAGGCTGATGGGGTGGAACTACCAGCGGGCCACATAGCAGACATACAGACCAGCTACAGGTACCTTGGCGTCTCACAGTCCCACATGGAAACCACAATGAGGAGGCAAGGAAGACAAAGCAGACATCCAAGTATCGCCAAAGGATAAGACAGGTCCTGAAGAGCCAGCTCAGTGGAAGAACAAGAATCCACGCCATCAAGAGATACGCCCTGCCGGTCATCAGATACCCTGCCGTATAGTAGCTGGCCAAAGGAGGACATGGAAGCTGCTGATGTAAGACCGGAAGCTCCTCACAATGCACGGAGGTTCCACCCAAGTCCAACACCCAGAGACTGTATACCAGCCGGAAAGAAGGCAGGAGGGCTTGGTGAGCATCCAAAGCCACTGTCCTGGATGT
The DNA here is from genome assembly GCF_003597395.2 of Chelonoidis abingdonii. Classification (NCBI taxonomy): domain Eukaryota; kingdom Metazoa; phylum Chordata; order Testudines; family Testudinidae; genus Chelonoidis; species Chelonoidis abingdonii. The sequence goes on along the minus strand of NC_133769.1, from coordinate 300,905,551 downwards.
AAACCCGGAACATCCAGGAGTACATCACGTCAGTTAAGATGGCCCCCAAAGATGAGCGGCTGAGAAGAATGCCTGAGGGCAGCAGCAAGACATGGGAGGAAGACCAAGCCAGAAGAAGTGCCATGGCAAGACACAGACCCTGCATGGGATGTACCATCGACAGATAGCTTGAGGGCTGACATTGGGAATCCTATCCAGTGGTGGAAAGGGCTGGACTAAAAGACAGCACTGAGGCACTGACATAAGCCAGCACAGGAACAGGCACTGAGCACCAGATCCATTGAAGCAGGGGTCTACACACACTAGAGGGGACTCACGGTGCAGACTGGTGCAGAGGAGGCCTCAGAGACAGTCAACACATAGTGGGCAGGATGTAAGATGCAGGCAGGAAACAGCATACACTGAACGACACAACCAAGTAGCTGGCATTGTGTACAGGAAATCTGCACAGTCGTATGGGCTAGACCCTCCCTAAAGAACCAGATGGGAGATTCCGCAGAAGGTTGTGGAGAATAGCAGGGCTAAGATTCTGTGGGACTTCCAGATCCAGACGGACAGGCAGGTACTCGGCCAATCAACCAGACATGCGTGGTAATAGACAAGGAGCAGAAGACAGCGGTGGTGATAGATATAGCAGTGCCAAGTGACAGCAACATCAGGAAGAAGGAAATATGAGAAGCTGGAAGAAGTACCTAGGGCCTGAAAGAGGAACTAGAAAAGGATGGTGGAAAGTGAAGCCAAAGTGGTACCAGTGGTGGTAGGAGCCCCTCGGGGCTGTGGACTCCTAAGCTGGGTGAGTGGCTGCAACAGATCCCAGACACCAACATCAGAGCTCTCCTTCTGTCCAGAAGAGTGCAGTGCTAGGAACAGCTAAGATACTGCGCAGAACCCTCAAACTCCCAGGCCTCTAGTAGAGGACCCGAGGTTGAGAAAGACACATACCACCCATAAGGGTGAGAGGGGAATTTTTTTTTTATATTATATCTGGCTTCACTAGTCCTCTAGACTAGGTCAATTTTTTAACCAATATATTTCTAAGTTTTTTGTTTGGCTGCGGCCTTTTTGGCATCTAGTGATGTGCTTATAACACTTAGCAACTATCGTTCAAATTTTTTCTGATTAAATTCTTCCTCACAAATGATCTGGCTCATAATTGTTTTCAGCTTTGTGAAATTAGCCCTTTTAAAACCCTTTTTATTAGCCCTTTATGTAACATTCGTCTACATTCATCTGAACTGTATTCTGTTTGTACATTCTAAATATGATCAAGTCGTGATCACTTGTACCTGTTACCAGTCATTTTTGTTCTCTATTCAATTCCTCTTCATCTGAGAAAACAAGGTCTGATACAGAGTTCCCCTGTGGTGTATGCAACAAAGTTTTATTTAGGAAATTATCTTCTATAATATATATAAATTCCACGGATGTTTTAGTACCGACAGCATAAAATCTCCAGTATATGTCCCCAATGATCACACTTTTTTTTTCCCTACACATTTTATTAGGTGCATAAGCAGCCTGTCATCCTGTTTCCTAGTGTGAGTTAGTGTGAGTGAGTTGGTTAGACACCAACTAATACCTCATCTTGTGCTTTATCTTTTAAGACATTGATCCATGAGCATTAAAGATCATTTTCTTCTGAGTTATCAGTGATTTGGCAACAGGTAATCGCATTTTTGACAAAGTTCCACTCCCTCTCCCATTTTGCCCACTTGATCATTACTAACTAGGTTATAACCATTTATTTTAATATTACAACCATAGGAATCATTCCACCAGGTTCAGTAATACCAACAAGATCAAATTTATGCTCATGAATAAGCAATTTCAATCCCTCTTGTTTGTTACCCAGACTCCTGGTATTAGAGTATAGGCAATTCAAGAATTTCTTCTCTTCATGTCTTTCATTCCTTGATGAATTTTATTGTCAACATCTCAGTTTTGTTCTGACTGCTAATTTCTTACCTCTTTTTACCATCCCCCTTTGTTATTAGTTTATACCCTCCTGATTACTCTAGTCTGCCTGTCCCCAAGATGATTGATCCCCTTCTATTGATGTGGAGGCCATGCAAACTATGCAGCAGACTCTCCTAATAGAAGCTGGACTAATGTTCCACAAATCAAAACCCTCCCCCTACTCCACTTACCTAGCCAGTGGTTCACTTCCAGAATCTTCTGCCTCTTGTCTTTCTTTGTTAGTGGGACAGAAAGGATCTCAGAGAAGATCCTTTGGACATTCTTCTTCTTCAATATACTTCTAAGTTCCCTGAAGTCATCAATTATATGTGTGATGTCCTATGACACAATGTCATTAATAGTGACTTGAACAATCACAAATGGATCCTTTCCTGTTGACTTCAAGAGCATCTCCTATCTTAGAGTGACATCTTATGTCTTGGCTCTGGAAAGGTAGCACGCTCTCTTGTTGGTCTTTTCTTTCTACTGACAGTAAAAAGAATGTTTCAGTTAGATCATGTTATAGAGACTGTTTTTTTGGAGTAGGAGTTCTTGTGTTCTGTTCCTCAATTGGATTTACATGCTGGTATCTGGTAATTGTTCTGTCTATATAGTTAACTCATATTTGTTAGATATTGTGATATATGAGATGTGTCATATGTCGAGTAAAAATATTTTTTTCTTTTTTTTTGTTGTAAATTGCTTGTGGATGTAATATTCTTTGGATGTATTTCTAATTTTAGTTTGCCAATTAGTTCAGTGCCAAATTCTTCCATTCTTGCTCATACTGAATAGTGCCTTCCTCCATGTTAATATAAATCAGACTATTTCTAGAATAAGATACTACTCAAAATAGTAAGAGATCCAGAATTTTTCAGATTTTCAAATTGTGAATTGCATATATGCCAGTGAAACAGACAATTTTTACTGGGAATTATCTTCTAGTACAAAGTTGACATGAATTACATATACAGTCTAAGATCATTTTACAAATTTTTAAATTTTTCAACAAGGACAAGTGCAAAGTCCTGCGTTTAGGACAGAAGAATCCCATGCACTGCTACAGGGTAGGGACTGATTGAATAAGCAGCAGTTCTTCAGAAAAAGACCTAGGACAAGAAGCTGGATATGAGTCAACAGTGTGTTCTTGTTGCCAAGAAGGCTAATGGCATATTGGGCTGAATTAGTAGGAGCATTGCCAGCAGATCGAGGGAAATGATTATTCCGCTCTATTCAGCACTGGTGAGGCCACATCTGGAATATTGCATCCAGCTTTGGGCCCCCCAATACAGAAAAGATGTGGACAAACTGGAGATAGTCCAGCAGAGTGCAAGGGAAATGATTAGCTGGCTGGGGCACATGACTTATGAGAAGAAGCTGAGGGAACTGGGCTTATTTAGTCTACAGAAGAGAATAGTGAGGTTGTTTTCAAATGTGAACAATTTCTTTTTTTGTGGAGAAGGAATCTCCAACTGTTTGCTTTGTTCCTGAGAATGTATCCCTGCACTTACTGGTGTATCATGCAGTGCAGTGCAGGGATCACTTCTTAAGAGTGTAGACCTGAGGTCTTCATTCAATGTGTTGTCAAGGTTCCTTCCCCACTCTGAACTTTAAGGTACAGATGTGGGGGACCTGCATGAGAAGCTCTAAGCTCAATTACCAGCTTAGATCTGGTCTAGCTGCCACCACTCCTGAGCACTACTTTCCTTCCCTTGGTAGCCTTGAGAGACTTCACCAATTTACTGGTGAACACAGATTCAAACCCCTTGGATCTTAAAACAAGGAGGAATTAACCATCCCCCCTCCTTTCTCCCACCAACTCCTAGTGGATCCAGATCTAACTCCTTTGGATCTTAAAGCAAGGAAAAATCAATCAAGTATTAAGAAAAAGTCTTTTAACTGAAGAAAAGAAAGGTAAAAAAAAACCCTCTGGGAGAGATTAGCATACCAGCTACTCTCTCAGACAACAGATTCAAACACAGAGGATGTTCCCCTGGGCAAAAACTTAGTTACACAAAAAAATACCCAAATACCCAGTTTGACTATTCCTCTCATTGCAGAAGTCAGGTTACAAAGAAATAAACATAAACCTATTTATTTCCTTCACTCATACTCACTACTTAATAAGAGGCTGAATTCTGGAGCTTTCCCACTCTGGTCAAAGTGAAACTGACCCAGACAAAAGGAATTTCCCTCCTCCCTTTTGAACCATCTTGTTCTTCCATTGGTTCCTCTGGTCAGGTGTCAGTCAGGCTAAGTGAACTTCTTAACCCTTTACAGGTAAAAGAGATATTAACCCTTAACTATCTGTTTATGACAGTGTTGTCATCAAAAAAGCTGTGTCACCAGTTTATAGGGCTAAATGACCTACTGAGTCAATCGGGGGTTCTTTTTATGAAGCAATGTTTGCTGGGTTTCTCCCCATTAGAAAGCATTGATGGGGAATCCATATCCCTTAGGATGACGCAGAATATGGGAAGGACCAGAGGGATCTGTCAAGAAGTACACTGTTAGCGTAAAGCCAACAGATCCCGGTCGTCAGGATCAAACCTGAGTCCTCTGGAGCTTAGTACATGAGCCTCTACCTCATGAATTAAAAGCTAACTGGCTGTTAGCTAAGGCTGTAGAACAGACTCATTTAACTCCCTCTTTAAGTGGCCTAGGTGCCACTAGATGGGAAGGTGTGTGGATTAAATTAGGAAGTTAACAGGTAAGGAAAATATTGAGATTAGATATGGTATATCATAGAAAAGATACATTCATAACAATCTGAAGAGGATTTACATTTGTTTTCATAACATCATAAAACACTGCTTTCATAAATATTGGTTAAATGGCAATGATTAGTGTCTATGTGTGTTTATTATATTCTTCAATGCAAATCCCCCAAATTTGTGAGATTTTCACAGTATTCTCCTCTGACTGAACATGAATAGCTTCAATTAGCACTAATGAGAATTTTGTTATGTGTGTGCACTGAGAACAGAATAATTAACCCTTCTTTGAATTTAGACTATAGGACCGAAAACAATTTTCATATTGCTGCTTCTTAATGATAATATGAAACTCTGAATAAGTCATCTGTTCTTAAAAGAACACCATGGAAGCATCAACAGCAACCAAGATACATGTCCTTAGGGGAGAACGGTTCATTTTCACCTTTACTCTTTTTGTGGATGTTATACTATTAAATGACTCATTTGCAAAGCCTATTTGAAATGTGTTCCTCTCTAACTTCTTACTCCTTGTTGAAATCAACTGCAAAACTCCCACTAATGTTTATGGGGTGGGATTGCTCCATTAATGGCTGAAATCAGAAATCAATTCAAAGTCTGGAATGGAGAAATGAAGTCCAAAGGCAGAATTTGAGCTGCATTGGTTAATTTTCTTTTCGTACATAGGTCCTGGGGCATGGTTCTGTTTTGTGTTTGGGTAAATGTAAGTCTTACAATCAGGTTCAAAGCAAATATTTGTGATTTACGAATTCAAAATTATATTCTGTGAATATTCTTAAGATTGTGCTCAAAGTTCATTTGTTAAAATATCCGTGAAAAGGTAACATGCAATTGGTGTAATCACAATGGAAGCAAACAATTGCGAAAAACTTGAATGAATTGTTCCAGGAAATGTTTTGCAATAATTGCTTAGCATTAACAACAACAAAAAAACAGTGTAGTTTGCCTTCCATCTGAGGATCCACAACCATATTACAAAACTGGGGTCCTTATGCTCCAGCTACACATGAGCAGCTGTAAGCATGTAAGTAACCCCATTGTAATTTAATAAGCCAGCTCATGTGACTTAAGACAGTCAAGTACAGAAGTGTTTGAAATATTAAGGCCTTAGATAAGTATTCTTTTACAAATGGGAAAAGTTTGGCTTAATGAGATTAAGGTCTAAGTACAGGAAGTCTTTAGGGATATGCCTAACCTTAAATACATAAGTAAGCTCATTGACTTTCATGGCACTATTCATGTTCTTAAATTAGGTGAGTGGTTACATACCTTGCTGAATCAGAATCTGAATATCTCACTGAAGTCACTCAACAAGTCAATCTCAGCGTCGGAAGTAGTGCCCAGCTCTGAAACCTATTCCCCTATTCTATCCAGCAGTCCAACCTGCCACCCAGCATAAAACTTGGATTAAAATCCCGCATTCCTGGAACCCACTCTTTAATGGATTGTATGTTAAAAAAATATATGATTAAGGAGGGAATATATGATTCCCAGTGGGGAGTATGGACATCTGTTTTCTCTGTTTTCTACCTGTATCTCCAGCTTGTTGAAGTCCTGCAGACTGCAGTCCCTCAGTGTGGGAGATTGATTTTTCTCACTATTGTTTTAGCATTCACACCATAGAATTACTGAAGCACAGGCAGGAACATTTTGATTTAAAGTATCTTGCACCATGTTGATAAGTTTAATGGATAGATCTGACCTTTAAATTATAATACAATCCAAATGAATCAGCAGAATAATAGGTCATCTAGCAAACATGAGCTCTACCTACAGTATATAAAGAACAAACAGCTAACAAACACTCATCTGATCATTGGTAAAATACTCCATGCTGCACAAATAAAACATTTGTTTTTCCTGTTAAAATGTCAAGCTTTATTAGTTTGAAGAGGTCACCAGTAAGAACTCCACACATATGGATGTTAATTTATTGTGGTATAAAGGTAAACAAGGAAATGTAACCAATATATTTTGACATACATTTATAGGGTCTTGAGTGTTCATATATTCAGGGAGTATTGGTGATTGAATGTAGTTAACTGTTCTGATCCCTTTCGGACGCTGATACTTATGCAAAACACACTGGAGACATGGTCACTTCATGATATAGTGGAATCTGGGTTGTGGGCTCTGGAGAGCACAAAGTCCACCCAAAGGTAGAGGGGGAAATCAAAGTGGTATATTTTCTGTGCCTGATAATAGAGATAGAGCCAAGACAGTGGAACGGTCTGATTTTTTTCCATCCTTCTCCTATACTGGCCTTTCTCATCAAGCACAGCTGAAAGTATATTTTCTAAGTTCCTATACATACTCACGCTATAGTATCCCCTATGGTCCTGGAACCAGCTATCACAGTACCAAGAGTCAGCAGAGCTGGCTGCAGATGGAGGGTAGTCAACATATCCACTAGGGAGCCTCTGCCAGCAGGACTGCTATACAAGCATTACTCTGACTGATGGAAGCCCTGGGATAAATCAGTGGTGCAACTTCTTCTGCCTTCCCTTCTGGAGTGGGTTGAATCCCTTCTGGATGCAACTTCTCTAACTGTTTCAGGATTGCATCTCATGTACCAATAGGAGTGGATCAGACCCTGGGTTTATTGGATCAAGAGTTATCAAACAAATGAAAAGTATTTGTTGTCTCTCTTGCCCCCTTTTCTTGTCTTGTATCAGTGTCTATACTAGACTTGCCCTCCTGTTAGTCTGTTTGGTGTCTTGTGTCTCTGTGACCTTGTACAGGACCTTGGTTTTGTCTCCCCTCAGAGTAATTCTCACCACAAAGAGTTGCCAATATTACCTTCAAAGATACTGTCTGTAATAAAAATACATGTAAAAGGATGTGAAAACTGATTTAAGTGCCAAAGGCAGTCTGACTGCCGCCCTCATGGCACCTGGCAGGCCGCCCCCCGCACCTTGCCGCCCGAGGTATATGCCTGGAGCGCTGATCCCCGGAGCTGCCGCTGCTTTCAGACTTCGGCAAGCAGTAAATATGTCATCTGAAGAGGCTCTTGATATATTGCAGGGTAGGAAATATGGAGAGTGAGCGATTTGCTGTCATGACCTACATAGGATATACCATGTTTGTCTTTCTCCCAGAAGATAAAAGTGACTTTGTCAATATGAAGTGGAATGTACTCTCCATACTGGAAGTAAAGGTTAAAGGACTAGAGACCCAAGTAACTATCCTGCGTTGCATCAGAGAAAATGACGACTCTCTAGACAGAAGTCAGGATTTGGTACTATGGGCACAGCATGCCAAAGAATTGGAGAGGGCAGTGCAGGGTGGGCCCGAAGAACAAGTAATACAGTTGGCAGCGTGTGTTCTCCAGAAGAAGGAGGAGAACCAATATATCCCCAAAGCAGATAGAAGAAAACAACAAATTTCAGTCTCTCTACACAGGTATTACTGCTGAGGATGCATTGGAAGAATCATCTGAGGGAAGGTATCAGAAGGAGACCCCATTGCCGGGGGCGGCAGGTTTGTATAATTTTTGGTGGTGCCCAGAATGGGTCCAAATATCCTCCTACACACCTGCCTAAGGCTCTGAGCTGGAGTTTGAGTGCAGGAAGGGGTCTGGGGTGCATGCTCTGGGCTGGGGAAGAGGATTGGGATGCAGGAAGGGTTACAGGCTCTGGGAGGGAGTTTGGGTGCAGGAGGAGGTTTGGGGTGCAGATTCTGGGAGAGAGTTTAGGTGCGGGAGGGGTATGGGCCCTGGGAGGGGGTTTGGATGCTGGGTGTGGGTTCTGGGCTGGGACAGAAGTTTGGGTTGTTGGAGGGGGCTGGGGCTGGGCCAGTGGGGCCAGGGAAGAGGAGTTTGCAGTGCAACAGGAAGGCTGCCCTGGGGATGGGGCAGGGGGCCAGAGAAGAGGTCTCCCACACTCTCTCTCCACCAGCATGACACTCACCCAAGTCCCCCCAGGCTGCTACTCAGGAGGGGCAGCCAGGATAAGCCCTCCTGCCTTGGAGTCAACTCAGAGTCATCTGCGGGCAGGGGCTGCTGCCATGCACCTCCTCCCCTCCTCCCTCCACAGATGCAGCAGCCACTTTAGTCTGCCTCCAGTGCTGCTCTCTGGTAGCTGGCAGTGGCGGCAGCCAGTGAAGAAGTACAGCACAGAGCAGTAGGACAGCCACCCGTTGCCCAGGGCAGGTTGGGACACTCTGGGGAGGTGCATTGAGGTGGCCAGAGGGGCCGGAGGAGAGACCTGGCCCTGAACATTGATGGAGTTGAGCCCCCAGGCCCTGAATTTGCTGGAGCATGGGCCCATACAACTCACTCCCCTGCTCATTGACCTGATGGCATGGAATGCATTGTCCTAGAGATGGGAGTCCAACAACCACTACTCCAAAGCAGAGAAGAAGGGTGATGGTGGTTGGGGACTTCCTCCTGAGGAGGACAGAGTCATCCATCTGCTATCCAGACTAGGAATCCTGAGAAGTGCGCTGCTGGCCTGGAGTTAAAATTCAGATTGTGACTGAGAGTCTGCTGAGACTCATCAGTCCCTCAGACCACATACCACTTTCTGCTCATCCACATGGACACCAACAATACTGCCAAGAATGACCTTGAGCAGATCACTGCAGACTACAGGGCTCCAGGAAGAAGGATAAAATAATTTGGGGGGCAAATGGTGTTCTTGTCCATTTCCCCCCTATTGATGAAAAAGATACAGGCAAGGACCATCGGAACATGGAAGTGAATACATGCCTATGTACGTGGTGTTGGTGAGAGGGCTTTGGATTCTTCAAGAATAAGATGATGTTCCAGGAAAGAGGACTACTGTGCTGAGATGGGCTCCATCTATCAAATTCTGGGGAAAATATCTTTAGACATTGTCTGGCTAATTTGATAAGGAAAGCTTTAAACTAGGTCTTATAGGGGATGGTGACAAAAATCCAGCCAATGTGTACCTAGGCTCAGGTAACAAAGACAAGAGGAAGGAGCTAATTTCTGGAGAAGAGTCTAGAAATCACAACTGCATTAAAAAGGCACAAAAGAAAAGCAACAGTGCAGTCTTCAAAACATCTTCAATGCTTGTATACAATGTGAAGAGTATGGGAACAAGAAAGATGAACTGGAAGTCATTGTACTTAAAAAAAAAATTATGACAACTGTTATCAGAGAGACTTGGTGGGATAACTCCCTTGATTAGAGTATCAGCATTGAGGGATATTGGTTGTTCTGAAAGGATGGGAATGGAAAAAGAGGAGGATGTTTTGCTCTGTATGTCAAGAATGTATACGCTTGTTCCAAAGTCCCAGGAGAAACGAGTGACAGACTTACTGAGAGTGTCTGGATGAGGATAACAAGGGAAAAGAACACTAGGGATATTATGGCAGGAGTCTATAATAGATGATCAAATCAAGACAAGGAAGTGGATGAGTCGTTCTACAGGAAGGTAACAAGATTAGCTAACACACATGAGCTAGTATTAATGGGGAATTTTAACTTCCCTGATATCTGTTGGAAGACTATTGCAGCAAAATATAATACATCAGTGATGGGCAACCTGCCGCCCATGGGCTGTACATGGCCTGTGAGGGTAATCCGCTGGTGGGCCACGAGACAGTTTGTTTATATTGACCAACTGCAGGCATGGCTGCCCACAGCTCCCGGGGGCTACGGTTAGCCGTTCCCAGCCATTGGGAGCTGCGGGAAGTGGCAGCCAGGCCCAAGCCACTTCCTGCAGCTCCCATTGGCTGCGAACCGTGAACTGCAGCCAGTGCGAGCTGTGGGTGGCCATGCCTGCAGACAGTCAATGTAAACAAACTGTCTTGTGGCCCGTCAGGGTAATCCACTTGTAAGGTGTTATTGGTGTATGATTATACTTTTGTTATGTATTATAATAAATGTTGCTGCAATTCAAAATGAAGTCTAAGAATTCAAGATGGCACATGTGGTAGGAGAGGTTTAAACTCCATCTTGGTATCCTTTCTTCATGGCATTTTCTTGCCAAAACTCTATTTCCCGCCAGAACATAAGGGACTAAGAAATGGCTGAAACTGGTTGAGGGCAGTGTTTGCCAGAGTGTGCCTCAGGAATTCGCACCACAGAGAGCATATAAGGAACTTTCAGTGATGACACAGACACTGTCTACCATTGAGGCAGCCATGTCCAGTTTCTCTGCACGGGCATTAAATCAAGACTTCGGTCACCAAGACCTGCCAAGGACTTTAATGCTTACCTGATATTTGATTCCTGTATTCCATTAAAGGATCCAGTGAAAACTCTTCCATCAGCTCAGATCTGTTGGTCTCCTGCTTCAGTGGTGGAAAGCCAGATCCTCCAATGTTCCTGAGACTCTGAAACAGTCCACCAGTTGCTGGTGACCTCCATCTGCAGTGAAAGAGAGACAGTAATTGTTTTTTGGGCACTTAATAGTTTAAGAAAGGGACAATTTAAAGGTCTGGGCTCTAGGCCCCTTGCTGGAATCTATCCTTGGGTATTTGTAGTGATCCCTTTTGTGGATCTTCCCCCCACACCTCAGTTGTAACTATCCCTTAATAAATCTTTTCTGTTTAAGGTTATATTCTCTCTATCTTTTATTTCAATGCAACATGGGCAGGAGGCACATAGATTTCTAACTCTCCCAGATGTTGGTAGGAGTCAAACCTGTTATTTATGTCACCTCCTTATTATTTTAAAATAAAATTTTAGGGGTAACATGCTGGTGGGCTGCGTGCGGCCTATGGGTCGCAGGTTGCCCACCACTGTAATACATCCTGCAAATGCTTAGTGTGTGTAGGGAACAGCTTTCTGATTCAGAAAAACTGAGGAAACAACTAGGGTAGTGGTACATTTTGGTACATTTTGACCAACAGGGATTAACTTGTTGCAAACATGAAGGTGGTCAGGAACTTGGAAAGAAGTGATCATGATATGATAGAATTCAACATCTTGTGGAAAGAAGGACCTGATTAGAGAAAAACAAAGGACATTGGACTTCAGAAAGGCAGATTTCAACCCACTCAGAGAAATAGTAAGTAAGGTCCCAATGGAAGAACAATTTGGAAGGAAAGGAGCTGAAGGGGCTGGCAGTTCTTAAAAGATGTAATACTAGAGGCTTAACATCAAGCTATAAGAGAAATGATAAGAAGAGCCACATGAGGCCAACGTGGTTGAACAAGGAGCTTTTAAGCTCTCTAAAAACCAAAAGGGATACATCCTGAAAATGGAAGGAGCGGCACATCACCAATGAAGTATACATGGGAATAGCGCACACATATAGGGACAAAACTAGGACAGTCAAGGCAAAGAATGAGTTACAACTGGCAAGAAATGTTAACGACAACAGGAAAGGATTCTTCAAATATGTCAGACAAAAAAAAGAGATCAAGGGCTGTGTGGGTCCACTGCTTGGTGGAGAAGGTGAGCTGATAACAGAAGATGATAGGAATGCAGAGTTGCTCAATGACTATTTTGCCTTATTCTTCTCACAAAAAAAATAGCATGTGACCAGGCAACTATCGAAGTTACTATAGACAATAAAAGGGAAGGAATGAAAATCTGGATTAATAAAGAACATGTCAGAGATCTTCTGAACAATTTGAATGAATTCAGATCAGTGGGACTGGACGCTATTCACCGAAGGGTACTGAAGGCAGGGCCGGTGCAACCCATTAGGCAACCTAGGCGGTCACCTAGTGCACTAGCATTTGGGGAGCAGCATTTCAGGTCCTTTGGCGGTGACCGCAGTGGCTGGATCTTTGGCCACCCCAGTCGCTGTCAGCATTTAGGAGGAGGGAGCTGGGACAGGTGGGCATGGGGAGGGCCGCCTGCAGCAAGAAAGGGGGGGGCAGCACGCTGGGGAACTCCCCGTCCCAGCTTACCTCTGCTCCCCTGAGCACGCTGCCCACTTCTGATTGGCTCCGCAAGCCTGGGAGGTGGGAGAAGTGGAGCAGCGATGGCGTGCTCGGAGATGAGGCGGAGCAGAGGTGAGCTGGGGCAGGGAGCTGCCGCATGGCTCCCCGGGCTGGGGGGAGCTGCCGCGGGGGGGCGCCTCAGGGTGGAGGGGGTGAGCTGCCGCGGGGGGGGTGCCTTAGGATGGAGGGGGGATGAAGAACTGCCACAGGGCTCGGAGAGGGGGGCACAAGGTGGAAGTTTCGCCTAGGGCGCGAAACATCCGTGCACCTGTCCTGACTGAAGGAATTAGTTGAAGAAATCTTGGAGCCACTGACAATAATATTAACAAACTTATAGGTGACAGGAGAAGTCCCGGAAGACTGGAGAAGAGTGAACATACTGTCAATCCTTAAAAGGGAGGAAAAGGAGGCGCCAGAGAACAATAGACCAATCAGTCTGACTTTGATACCTGGGAAACTACTAGGGCAATGTATACAAAATTCAATTTGAGAATACCTGGAGAATGAAGGGGTAATCACTTGCAGCCAGCATGGATTTATAAAGAACAAATGATGCCACATCAGCTTGATTTCCTTCTTTGCCAAAATAATTGGCTTGGTGAAAAGTGCAAATCCAGGAGACATAATATACCTGGATTTCAGCAAGGCTTTTGACACAGTCCTACACAACATTTTGGTAAGTAATCTGGAGAACTGCTGGCTTGGCAGAACTACTATTAAGTGGGTACATAATTGGTTAAACAACTACCAACAAAGAGTAACTATTAATGGAATGATGTCAGATTGGAGGGAGGTCTGAAGTTGGGTTCTGTTCTGGATCCAAGGATGCTGAGTGGAAGGGAGCTAGCAATGCCTGTATATAAATGCAAGGAGTATGGGGAACAAGAAAGATGAACTGGAAGTCATGATACATGAAGAAAATGATGACTTAATTGCCTTCACAGAGACTTGGTAGGGCAACTCCCATGACTGGAGTATCAGCACTGAAGGATATAGGTCTGAGTCAAGTGTTGTTTAACATCTTTATTAATTACTTGGATGTAGCTATATACAGCATACTGATCAAGTTTGCAGATGACACAAAGCTAGTGGGGGTTATCAATGTTACCTTAGGAGGACAGAGCTAAAATTCAGAGGGATCTTGATTAATGGACAACTGGGATGTAGAAAACCAAGTGAAATTCAACAAAGACAAATGTAAAGTGCTACACTTAGGGAAGAACAACCAAATGCACAAATACAGAATGGTGGGGAAATGGCTTGGCAACAGCGCTGTTGAGAAGTCTCTGGGAGTTATGGTGGATCACAGCTTCAATATGAGTCAACAACGTGATGCTGTTGCAAAAAAAAAGCAAATGCAATTTTAGGTTGCATTAATAGAGGCATAGCATGGAAGTCACGGGAGGTGATAGTACTGCTCTACTCAGCACTGGTTAGTCTCAGCTGGAGTACTGTTGCCAATTTTAGTAACCAATGTATAGAAAGGATGTAGAGAAACTGGAAAGGATCCAGAGGCGAGGGACAAGGATGATGAAAGGGATAGAATGCAAGTCATAATAGCAAAAACTGAAGGAACTGGGTATGTTTCATTTAGAAAAGAGGAAATTAAGGAGGGATATGATACTTGAAAGGCTGTCATGAAAAAAGATGGAGAAAAGTTGTTCTCTTTTGCCAAAAATGGCAGGACAAGAGGCAATGGGTTCAAACTACAGCACAGCAGATTTAGATTAAATTTAATAAAAAAAAATCCTAACTATAAGAACAGTAAGACAATGGAACAGACTGCCTTGGAAGGTTCTGGAAGGTTTTCAAAAGAAGGCTGGATATCCATCTGTCTTGGATGGATAGACAGACAGAACAAATCCTGCATCTTGGCAGGGCAAGTTACTAGATAACCCTTGCAGTCCTTTCCAACTCTATGATTCTATAAATAGTCTGTTGGGCTGGGCATCATGGAGGCATTTCATGCTGTACCCTTTAAGGGAGCCAGGCCTTCCCAAGCCTTCCCAGAGGACAGTAATAAACAAGTTTGGGGAGCTGGTGCTAAAAATAATTGGATCAGACTGAGCCATATTAAGTGGCGCTTATATTGCAGTAGTCTCGATTGAAATTTGAAGAGCATTTGTGGTTGTGATCTCAAGGTCACTAGCATTTTTTGTGTTTGAGACACAAAGTGAAAGAGGACATTTTAATTTTACACAGGTACTATAACAGAATTTTGCTATTATACAAGACTATGAATGAAAAATGCAGAGTAAGCTACCTTGAAACTTATATAACAGTGTTTCTCAAACTGGGGTCACCGCTTGTGTAGGGGAAGCCCCTGGCAGGTTGGGTTGGTATGTTTACCTGCCCCGTCCGCAGGTCTGGCCGATCACGGCTCCCAATGGCTGCAGTTCGCCACTGCAGGCCAATGGGGGCTGCTGGAAGTGGCGGCCAGTAAGTCCCTCGGCCTGCACTTCTTCCAGCAGCTCCCATTGGCCTGGAGCAGTGAACCGCGGCCAGTGAGAGCCGTGAATGACTGGACCTGCGGATGAGGCAGGTAAAAAAAAACTGCCCGGCCCACCAAGGGCTTTCCCTACACAAGCGGCGACCCCAGTTTGAGAAACACTGGTATATAACAACACTATGATACACTTAAATTAGACTATACTTTTAAAATTAGGGTTAACGTCCAAGCTTTGTATCTGCATCTGAATCTAATCTTTCCCATATTTCAGGTTGGTTCAATTCTGGGTCCAGTTTTCCAAAACTTTGGGGATGTCCAGATCCTTAGCTGGTGTAAAATGCTACATCCACATGAAGTTCAATAAAATTATGCTTATTTACATCAGCTGAAGATTTGGTCTCCAGGATTTTGGAAGAGGAATAAATATATTCACACTAATGCCTTTGCAGCAGGCTGTTTCCAGATTTTAAAAAGGCAAAAACACATACATTTAGCACTCTAATACCTAGG
Organism: Chelonoidis abingdonii; assembly: GCF_003597395.2. Classification (NCBI taxonomy): domain Eukaryota; kingdom Metazoa; phylum Chordata; order Testudines; family Testudinidae; genus Chelonoidis; species Chelonoidis abingdonii. The sequence continues at coordinate 300,890,038 of NC_133769.1, read as the reverse complement.
ATTTCTGCAGTGATTTTCATTTAAGGCTCTTTTCAAGGAGTTAATGTACAATGTAACAGAGCCAAGTTTGCACTGCATGCAACCTTCAATTTGTATTGATCACAGCGATCTTCCAGGGTGACCAGGGCATTATACTTCCTCAGCTACTTCTGCATTAGCTCTGTTGGGAAGTTGCTAGTTATTTTTAGCAAGCATAGAATAATTTAAGCTTCAAGTTGTACCTTTAATCTTGAAAAGATCTCACATACTATTGTGATGAGAGCTGTATAATTACCAATAAATAATTCCACAGATATTAAGTACTCTTCACAAAATTCAGTGACATATATCCTCATTATAGAGATGAGGAAACTGAGGCAATGAGACATTCAGCTGGCTTGTGTGAGGCCAGACAGCAAGCCAATGGCAGAACTGCAGTTAGATAGCAATCATGAGAGCAACAATAGAACTGGCACATACTGTCCGGCAGCTAGGGGGGCAGTAACTGGACTTATCAAATCATCTTCTTGCTTTCATCTTACTAATGTGGCAAATTGCCGGCACTATTATTATGGGTCTCACGGTTTCTCTTCTTTGGAGGGGTTTCAGAGTGCCATTTCTTGCCCCTGAATTGGAATATTAATTGCCTCACTAGTGTCCTAGAGGAGGGGAGTGGAGAGGGAGGGACCTGGGCCCGCCTTCTACTCCAGATCCCAGCCCAGGGGTCCTGAGGATAGTGATGAACCACTTGAAACTGACCGTTCCTTCCCCTGGGCTACTTCCCTCTCCTGACCTTCAGCTTGTGGGGGGGAAGGGGCTTCCTTTCCCCCCTCTGCACAAGCCAGGTGCCCCTTCCCTAGGGTGTAGGACTTCTTAGCCCACCATAGCACTTTTCCAAACTTTCCTCTGCTTCCCTCTAAACTGTTCTCTACTCCAACACCAATCTTTCTGCTTCAGCTCCCACACTGTCTGGCTGCAGCAGGGTTTTTTATCATGTGACTGACTGCAGGTGCTCTAATTGGCTTCAGGTGCTCTAGTTAATCTATAGCAAACTTTCTTCCCCTTACAGGGAATAAGGCTCCCTTTTAACCCTCTCCTGCTGCCCTCTGGCCATGCTGTATCACACTAACTAGAGCTATAGTATCAAAGACAGCGGCAGATTTTTCTATTTAAGCAAGAATATTCTCCTTCTAAACTTACGCACCCATAGTGTTTTAATTCCTTATTCTCTAAGGAATCAGCAGCAGAATGTATCCAAGAAGGATACAGTTACTGTAGTAGTAAGATCCTGAAATATGACGCCTTCTATCAGAGGCCTGAGACCTGAACTAAAGTAGTGGTGAAACCTTTCTGACATATAGCAAATTTACAAAAAGTCAGGCTGTGAGCAGATGTCAGGATCTGCCTGCGTACAGGGTCTCAGAACCCAGCAAGAACAAGGCTGCTATTACGAAAACACACATATTCCTAAGAAGTGCTAATTCCAGGACCATCATGCAAGCACATTCCAGAAGGGTGGTGTAGTGAGGCAGCCTGGCTCCCAGCTGCCCCAGAGGATGAAGAGCCCAGCCAGAGGCCGGACTGGGCGGAGCTAAAGAGTTCTGAGCCCGCCCCGCAAAGGGTCAGGCGCCGACCTGGAACTATAAAGTCCGTCCCTCAGAGCTCAGTCAGGCCCTGGCAACCGGCACAAGCAGACATCCCTCATGGAGCTCAGGACTGGGAGACTCCT